>NC_071978.1:5362732-5389975 GCF_026283585.1 Hylaeus volcanicus | reverse complement strand
TTGTGATTTTAAACTCCTCTGTTGATACTTCCTCTTCCAACGAAATTATGAATGCTTCTATTTACTCCATAACCGAACAAGAGTACTTTAATTAGTAATTTCTCCATCTTTAATAATAGCACATTTTCCCAAAAATCGTGGTCAAAGATCACGGCGTCGAATAAATTTTGGTTCAAGTCGCGGTATTCTTCAAAGTCCTCCGCTGATCGATGACAACCTCTGTCGAGAGAGTCGCGGATGACCCGGTTAATTCTCCGTTGGAATCGAGGAGTCGCGATGGCTTCGATCGCACCGCTGACCGAGAGGATCTGGAACTCCATTTCGAAATCTAATCAACGCGAAACCAAGGACAAACCAATCGTACTCGCGAGAGGGGTGGGTGGTTTCAGCTTCAAAGAGTTATGAGACATAGGAGTCACGGAGTAACCGCTAAGCCGGCGGCCGTGTATCCCGCAACGCTCAGGCAATCTGATAGGATTCAAGTTCTGGGGCTGGGCTGAAAATAAAGCCGCCGCGGCCACGATTAAACCCCCCTTGGTACGTTGATTACCAAACCGGACAGCTCGGGGAGGGTAGCGGTTGGCCAGGCGTTTCTCCCGGAACGAGAAACGAAAATCGATGCCAGACCACCGTCGGCTCGCCTCTTCGGGGACTTGATTTTCCCGCTTAACTGAGGGACCGCGCGATTTAGTCGGCCAATGGTGCGTGCCGTGCCAAGGGGGATATCATTCCAAGGAGATGCGACTATCCAGGGAGCCTAATCTGTCTGGAACAATTTTTTCATTCAGAACCGGAGGTGATATTTTATTTTACTGGAAAATTCGTGACGTTTGAGAATGTACAGATGAGGGTATACTGAATTTATTATGGTTCGAGTTTATGTATATTTCTTGAACTTTCAGAGCAAGTTCATGGCTCTTCGACACGAATTTCTCGACGTCATCTCACGATTCTCGCATCATCTGTCAGGCGAAAGAATGCCGCCAGTTCGGAAGTCTCCGGAAGGCGTGCACGCGAATCCCCCGCGACGACGTCCATGCAAATTTCACCGACGGCCCAGTCGCCGAGCGAATCAATGGAAGCTATTACGGTGCCAGGATTATTCCAGGAAATTCGCGGAAAGTAATTAATGCCGGCTGTCAGGGGATTCAATTCGCCCGTATAAATATTGCAATCGTCGGTTAACGAACTTCCGTCACGATCGATCGGCCATGAATCGAGATATCGAACGGAGTTCCCTCGGTTGTTCGCGACGAACATCGAACACGCTTGCTTGCAAATATTCAAACGGGTCAAGAATACCGAACTATGGCTTTGAAACCGTCTCTGGACCGAAGTGGGCTCGAGAACCTTGAAACTTTCGAACGTCTCGGCTGCCTCGATAGCGTTCCAAGTCTCGAAACCCCTTGAACGATGCTCGTTATAGTTACCGCAGAATTTTCCCTCCCGATGGTCCGATACCGTCTCTTTGTTTCGATACTCCTCACCTGGTTCGACAACGGAAATTTTCCGGGATATTTTAACTCTGCACTTTGACGATATTCTTTGGAGATGTCTTTGCAGAAATTTATCTATGCTCGAAATTTTAACTTTCTTCGTTTCTAGGTTTCTTCGTGCTGGATTAGTATAGATGAAACTTGAAATGAGTTGACGTGCCTTGCACTAAACAAAATACAAAATATGGTTAGAATAATTAGTTGGTGCATCGAATATTGTTTTGAAATACTATGTATTAATGAATTGAGAAAATAAAAAAATAGCATTCGTCTCAACATGCCAGATCTGACTCGTTTAATATCATTATCTCAGGTGTGCAATCCTGACGAAGGGACATCGTGAAGTGTGTTCCGAATTTTTTAATGAGCTTTTTTTCAGAGGTAAAGAAAAGTATGTAGAAGAATATCTGAAAGTAGAAGTAGAGTGAGCTCGCGTGAAAAATTTTTATTCTACATATTCGACTTCCTCGTTATACATTCATTAAACCTCAATATACATCCTCATTATACATTCGGTTCCCTCATTAAGCTTTGAATGTTTGTTTTCCTGACAAGAATGATTATTATTCTCCTACCTAACTAACCCTTTCCTGCTAGCCCCTAACTACTGCATATTCCTAATACCTTCCACTAATGAATCTCCTTGAAATAAGTATTATCATCTACGACAACTGAATTTACATCAAAGTTTTCCTTACAAAATTCAGCAATTTCTGCAATCGAGGTAGACGAAAATACCGCGCTGCAACAGATTCACAATGTCAAAGGCTTCGGATTACAGACAGGGAGCACGGTAGCAACTTACACGGAGGTCTCAAAGGTGAGCCTACGTAGGTTAGTAGAAAGCTCGGAGTCAAAGGTCGATGGGAATAAAAAGGTTCCCCGAGAACTTCTCAAGACGCTCCTGAGCTTCTCCTTTGGCGAATCAGGTTCACGGATACATCAAAGGGTCCTGCGACGACGCACTGACGGTAAACTTGGCCGAGTATTTAATTGGAAATTCATTTGCAACCCGCCGAGACTCCTGTGCGAAAGGTTTTTGCGCAAAAGTTCGGGGCGAGAAAAGAATCGAGCTTCCGTGTCTTGTCAAATATAGCAGGGGAGCCTGGAGATGGGGTTCCATTGAAGGGTAGCTTGTTAAGAGGGCTGGGACGGCGAAATCGTAGCGTTAATCAATCTTCGCGGCTGATAAGATGAATTACACGGGAGGACAGCCTTGGGCGTGGGCGATTAATTAAGAACCGTGTACTCGTTTGCGACGGGAACGCTGGTTGCCACTCGTTCCTTTATCGAAAGAAGCATTTGTATCATTCGTAACTTCCTCTAAGTTCCGTTTCACGTTACCGTGTTTGAAATTTCGCATCGTATCACGTTTTCGGATCGCTGGAAAATTCGCTGAGACGTTCTCTTATATCTACGAGTCCTCCATCTTCTCCAGTGGTCCTGTTTTTTGCTTCAAGAGAAGTTAAGGAACAATGCTCTCGGTAGCCCTTTCTGTTAGCTTCTTTTAAGTTAACGAATTACCCTTAGCTGAACGAGATATCTCTATAATTGTCGATTCACGACGATCCGAGTTCCAGCCAGAGTAATTCGATTCCCCAGCGTCGTCTCCGACGCTTCATTCGAGAAGACGTACACGCGCGTCGCCTTGAAGCCTCTTAGCTGAGACTATCGGCGACGACACCCAACACCAGGCTGACTACCAGCAAATTAAATCCAATTTCTCCGTCGTTCGTCACTTCGTCCTCTTCGAACACGGAGCCCAGAAAAGCTTCTAATGCGTGGCTATCCAGCTGATAAACGCGCGCTACGTCACGCACGTGTACGCGGAAATCCATTATACAAAGAACTCTGGAAACTCTAGTAATATAAAGACAAACCTCAATCTCGATGACGAACGATTGGATTTATCCGCAATACATGTGATTAATAAAAATTATATTTCAACTCCAGAAAGGATGAATGCTGTTATTTATCACGCGTACCGTAAAATAGACAAAGACGTTTGATCGTAATGTAGAATTTCAGAATGTTAGCGTATGTTAAATATCATTTAAAATTTTGAAAAGAATTTTAATTAGAGTTTCATTCGAATTGTTTATAAGTAGAGCTATAAAAAGAAGAATGGAATATTGAGAAGCTTATGGTGTGTTCATTTTGAAAGAATTACATATGTATATTGGTACGATTGGGTCGTTTATAACTTTCTTATTCTCCTTCGTTCCTGTCAGTTTTGTCGCGTCTGATCGTTAATTACGAGTTCTACTTCTGCCGCTATCTTTAATTTTTTTTAATACAGGTGAGACATAAAATGGGACTCTCCCTTTCGATTTCTTTTGTCGACCGGTCATTTGTCATCGTTCGTTTGGTGGAGTTCCCGGCGATGGATCATTCTCGGCATAGATTGATCGCAGAGCTGCGACCAGAGGGCTAACGAATTTCCTCTAATTAATTCTTCCCTCTTTAATCCCTCTAAATGGTCGTCTGCGTGCGCTGAATTCGGAACGATTTTCTATACCATTAATATACTTTTACTAGATATTCTTTATTATTTATTATATTGCTTTTATAATATATTTTACTTATGATAGATCCTCGAAAAAGCGCCTCGCGCAAATGGCTGTAAAATTTTCATGGCTCGAACGTTAACAAAATTTTACATCCTACATTTCGCTTGCTCTACAAGTATCCCTCAATTAAATTTAATTACTGCCTCACTTCAAATATTCAAATATGTTTCATACGAACAAACTTTTCCCGTTTAGAAATGCATTTATGCATAATAGTAACGCTTTTATATCGCTTTAGGTAAGTTTCAATCGAATCAAGCCCGCGTAAAGTTCGAGCCTATTCAAGCTGTGCGTCGCCGTTTGAAAAGCTCGAAAGTTGCCAAACGTTTCAACTACCTCGAGGTTCTTCAAAACCGTGCGGGAGTTACGAGACCTTTTCGAGATCTTCGATAGGTCCGCGAAAGAGGTCTCGCGGTTTTGGTAACGGCGGAGGTGGCGCGGCGAAGTTTCCGGCTGCTCGTAAATTCGAGCCGCGTCACGGAGCCTTGTCCGCCCTGATCGCAATGTATAATGCACGCCATAGCGAGCGTCGAGTAAGAGAAATCGATTAACAGGCCAATTTCGAAATTCATTAGCCGATCAGGCTTGAATATCGCCAAGGAGTCGCTGCATGCTTACGAGCTGATTAATCGGAACTCTGCCGCGAACTCTCTGACGCCTCGACGACGCCTGCCACGAATTCGAATATCGGAGGCATCCAGCAACTCGGAATTGGATCATGAAAACATGGAAACAAAAGGGCCAGGGCGTGAACTGGGGTATTTTTGTGGTGGGAGGTGGATTTTTCCATTTGGTATCATTTCGTTATAGAATGTGCAAACGGAAAATCTTGCACTCGCGTAAGTTTATCCTGTGTAATCACTAATAATGTTTGCTGGACTTATACTCTGTCCTCTCGGAGAAGACTTCCTAGTGCAAAAGACGTACAAGCGGCGTTATTTTGTCAATTTTCAAATGAAAACCGTAAGAAACGCTAAATAAAAGTTCAATAACAGTTTCGCTAGGCTCACGCATGCTATTTCTTTGTAGAAATATTCGTATATGTCATAAACACGTCTGCATCGGTTCTCGAAATTCTTCAGTCAACTCCATTAATAAAATCGAAAATGTTTACCCGCTGGAGAATGCAACGAGGTGAACCAAGATTAAGGGTGGTTGTTTTTCAGATCTCAACCGAGGACTCCAATCAAGTCGAAGAGTCCCACGGGGCATTGCGGTTGGTACTTCGAGCAGCCTCTATTACGTCCGACCACTTCTGCTTGAAGAATGTCCTGCGGCAGTTCCTCGTGTCGCGAGCTCGTCGGTCTGAAAACAACGTTGCGAAACGTACGTACATGCACGATACACCCTGACGATAATAAGGGGCTTTTTCGTGGCCTGATACGGCCAGGGTAACGAGGATGACGAAACGTCGGGTGCAACTCGTTAACGAACGGCCATTAAATTGCCGTCATACGATGCTTTCTTCTGGCCAATTTAATGCCGCCCGAGTGTTTGCGGGCATCGAGGGAGTTGAACGAGTGGTGTGTCACGTGACGCGACAGGGACCACTTCCACGTTCCAGGGATTATTATTTACGATTCCTTTTTTTGGCCGCTCGAGACGAAATTCCGAATTGCGCGATAACAAACCCTGCAGCTGAATCCTTCTTCATCCCTATCCTGCGCTGTATCAAACTATCTAATTGCTTTTTGTAGCTTGCACGCAATTCAATCTATTATTATAATTTATCTTATGTTTTTTAATCGAAGCTTTAGAAATTAATCATTCGTTTATATTGGTATATTCTTGAGGGATATATCTGATTTGATTTTCAGTTTGAGTACCGGGATTTAGGATGATTCTGTATTTGTCATTTAGTATCTTGTATTGTTTTCCTGTATCACCTAAGCTGTTCATTTTTCTCTTTCTCTAATCAACACTTATTACTCTTACATGATATAGTAACATAGATTACTGATAGATTACTCTTACATGATATATAAAACATTAAACTGTAATAACCAAGGAACTCTACCCGACGCGATAGAAATTAGTCTCCTGCCACGTTTCTAATAAATCCTACGATCGCAATTCCCTCTAGCGTTTCACACTCGTTCCAACCCTTCCCACCTTTTATCTCGATCGATGAAAGTATAATTAAATTGAAAGCCTCTTCATCCCAGTGCCACGAAATTTCTGTTCATTGTTTCCCCGCGTAGTATCGCTCGTGGTTTATCCAAGAATTGAATTTAAAGATCTCCAGGACGGTGAGTTTAAAACCGCGCGAAACTCGATGCCATCCCCATTTAAAAGAGGAAGCGTAATCGAGGACTCGCAAGAAAATTGGTTTGGAAATAAGCAGAATTTTCTTCTCCTCAATTCTGTTCTTTTTTATCATCGTTGTCTGGCGATTTCATCATTTCACCGAGGAATGCTTGCGTAAAAATGGAGATTCGTCTTGAATATCTTGGCTAGCCGTAAAAACTCCGGGGGTGCTTTTACGCCGTCTCTTGTCCTTCCTTATTTCGAATCGAAAAGACTCGAGGAGATAGTAGCCGTGCGTTTCTTCGCCCTTCTGGTTTATTGCGAGTTCTGCTTCCCAGAGATACGGCGGTGAAAAACAATGCAGTTTCGTTATCAGAGCGTGGCTCGAAAACACCTGACCCGTGAACACGCGAGCATCCCCTGCGCTTTCTTTCAAATTTGCTCCGCTTCCATTCGAAGCAAATAAGATTATTTAAAATTGTCTCGACGAATAACGATAGGTATCCGCAGCTCTTGAACCCTGGGCCTATTTGAGGAACTTCATCTTTTCTCCACTTTTCCCTTTTCGTGCCTTTCAAACTCGTGTTTCTTATTTTTTGCTATGCGAACGTTACATTTCAGCTTTCCATCAAAATTAAATAACACCTGTTTTATCTTCTATTATTAAAATATATATAGATATTTAATGTCATATTTCGTGCATCGTCCTGTACCTAAATTTTATTTCACACACGACACCTCGAATACGAGTTCCTTCCTGTTCCCACCGCTTCGCCCACAAATATTACATTCTTTCCTATCGAAATTAAATAACACCTCTTCTATCTTCTATTATTAAAATATATATAGATATTTAATGTCATATTTCCGTGCATCGTCCTGTACCTAAATTTTATTTCACACACGACACCTCGAATACGAGTTCCTTCCTGTTCCTACCGCTTCGCCCACAAACATTACATTCTAGCTTTTCTATCGAAACCGCCCAACAAATACAATTTCCCATTCGATTGGAGCGAGGGAAATTGCGAGGATCTCGAAACGTCCCAACAAAGTCGTTCCTTTCCACGGGAACGTATTAGTGCCCCGACAACGTATCATTTATTCGTGGTCCTTGATAAAGGATACGGCGAGGGCTCATGCGAATTTAATAACGCGTCGTTCGCGGCGAGAAAGTAAAATAAGCTGTTCCCATGGTTTTTTCATGCCCGAGCCGTTCCATTCCCTCAAATTACCCGTGAGACCTCGCGCACGAACGGATTCCCAAGGAGGACAATGCATCCTGCGCGCTTCTCGTCGCGATAACAACTTCAACGGCAAAACAAAAGCTCATTTGCAATTTTTATTCTCCCCGGTAACGCGTCCCGCTGTTTCTCGCTACGGTCACCCGACGTTTTCTTCGCCCCCGTAGCGAGTCACAGTTTTCCTTTCATGAATCACCCCTCCCGCGAATTCGCTTCCGTCAGGAAAAGTTTAAAGAAGTTCACTCTCCGAAGCACTGAATGATAATTTAACCCCTGGTCCCGTTTTTCGCGACGTTTCCTGCGCCCTGTAACCGATGCACGCTCGACAAACTATTCAAAACTGGAGGCCCGATGCTTGGGACGATTAGGTTGCATCAGAATTTGCAATATAATTAAGGTTTAAATTTCAAAGGTCGTAGTTTTTTTTTTATGTTAAATAAACATTCATTATTCTTCTGTTTCTAATTGTGGTAAAATTAATTCTTTTAATTTTCTTAAATCGATGCGATGCTTATAGATATTTTCTAATAATCAATTTAATCCCCACACTTCAACCCTAAATATTCATCACCTCCCCCCCCCTCCCTAAAAAATCGATTACCATCAGCTGTGAATACAAAGAGGAAAGCAAACAGCTGAAAATAACCCCAAGAACGGTTACAAAAACCAACCGTCGGTCGGCTGGCGTAACAACGTGCGATCTGACTCATGTATTAGGCGATTTTCCGGCGTTTACACGAGAAAACTCGGTTTCACGAACGTCTCCATTCAATTCCTCCGCCCTCCGTAGCGAAAGGGTGTACGTAGACCCGTGTGACCGAGCGTAACCGTTCCCTCGAAAGTGAACCACGAAACTCCGAAAACCCTGAGAAAGAACGGGCTCCGTCGTTGCTAGTCCTAATACACATTCTCCCTCCAAAGTCGGTCTATTTTCTGCCTCGTAGCCGGCAAACCGCTCGGAAATTCCCCGACGACGAGGATATAGGACGTCGTCGACGCCGAGGACGACGACAATGCGCCGTCACGGGCCGCCCGCGGGCTCTCTTTTTTTATTCATACGTCCCTGGCTCGAGAGTTTATCCACCCACGAGATCGCGCGAGCACACGCGCACACACCCACGCACACACGTACACGCGCAAATACGAGCGCGGAAGCCAACTCGCACGCGCACACACGCGAGAAGGACCGACAGACCTGGCGGAGAAGCGAGAAAGCTAAACCAAATTTGCTTTTCTACACGGTCTGTGTATCTACTCCAATTTGCGCCGCCTTGGACCGGCCGAAAAAAGGCCTGGCTCTTCTTTCTTCTATTTTCCTTTTTTCTTTTTTTCTTTTTTTCTTTTTTTTTTATCCCGTCGAAAGGAGGTCGCGCCGACGAAATTTCCAGCCGAGTCCTTTAGCGCGTTACGCCGCCGCGCGAACAATGCCCGAGCGGAGACCACGCCGAACTGTGGATACCTTTTTGAACCCTGTCGGTGGCAGACTTATGGCGCCCGACTGGGGTATTTTTGGCTTTCGAGAAAGGGAGGCGAGATACGGAGAATCGGAGAGAAGCTTTACTGGTGTTTTGGGGAGGGTTGGAACGCGAGAATTTTCTTGTTTTCTTTATTCTAAATATTAGCTTCCGAAACGCAGCACTACACCTGACAAGTTACTGGAAGTAACATATTTACGAATCTTAACCTTTAACTTTTTCCGAAATATTCTGATCCTTATTAGAATCGGTCCTCGCAATTTTTATCTGACGAATGAAAAAGTTTCCCTATAGCTGGGGAAGGAAGTCTGAAAATATGTGTCAGAAGCCGTCTGATAAGATACCGTAAATTTGAAATATGTTTGCAAATATTTAACGGGGTAGTATATCAACCTAAAACCTCAAGGGGTTGAGCTCGACATTTTCGAAAAGATCCCTGCGGTGGGACGACGCCAATTTCAACCTCTACCCTTATCATTGCAATTCCAATTCCACGATCTTATCTTTTTTAATTTAAAGCGTCTGTTGACAATGTCATGGAAGTGGAAACTGCTAAATAACCTGGATAATAAATATGAACATTCGTATCATTTCGAGTCTTGCTTCTTTCAAACAATCTCAGGCAGTAACCAATGGTTAAAGTACATCTCTAGCCCTGGCTTATCCCCACCACGCTCGAGCCACGCCCACAGGCACTTTCTTTAAGCACTCAAGCTATACATTCATGGTCAGACATGTATGTCATAAAACTGTAGGATAATTGTACAATCAGATTGAGTTTTCTAACTCGGGACTTTTGGCGCCCCTTGAATTTCCTAACTCGAAACTTCTAATAACCCTTTACTTTTATTTTATCTATTAACTTGTTGCTTAATGTAGGGTTACATAATAAACAGGTTTGATCATTATCATTATGTATAGCCTGAACAAACATAGTTTATTCGGTATAAAAATTTGAATTTTCAATTAAAGCCTCTTGTGTTACACAAAATATTAACTATAAATACCTGGAGATACGAAAGAAACAACTATTAAATAAAATGTGCTTGTTCAGACTATGCATGCAATAATGTTTAATTCTACTCGGACTTGTATGGCGAAGTAATACAATGGATACCAGAAGTTGGAATGCAGGGTGATTATCAGATGAGGATCAGTATAATACGAAAGTGGAGTTACTAAGGAAACTTACGTGAAGATCACATGCAAAATGTCACCGATGAGCCCGTTATGTCTCAAGGAATGCTCCGAAGTTTCGCAAATTGCCCTCAGCAGACACTCGTGACCCTGATATCCGTAGCTGCGCAGAAAGTCAGGGGCGGGAAGGGAGCAAAGTGAAAAATAAAATAAGACCGTCTCTGACCCACTATGACTTCTAGGTCAGCCGCTGTGTACCTATATCTGCCTCCGCATGTAACAGTTTCGTTTATCCAGCCTTTTTTTCTGTACGCGAACGTGAACACGAGGCAACGTAGTTGCAATTAAGAGAGTTGAAATGGTTATCGAAGCCGAAAAAAAAACGAGACCGTTGAACGGGAAGATTGTCTCCTGAGACGAAACAATGGTTGGATGACTTTGATGTATGATAAAAAGAACTTTAACACATTCGCGACCGTCTGAAGTGGATTCACGTCACCTAAAATTCTAATCCTGGTTTTTTATTTTATACACTACACGCTTACAACGTTGATATTTCTGCCACTCACATTTATGTTATTCAATCGCGAATATGGATACGTAAATTCCAGAAACGCGAACGTTCCGTTATCCGAAAATTCCCCTAATCGAGTAAGTCCTGTTGCTCCATCAGCGAGGATAATGATGGCTCTACTGTGTGAATATCGGAGTCAAAGGCTCGCTAACCACCGAAGATTCAACGTGTCTAACAAAAGCGGCTGCCTAGACTGGATTCATAGAGGTTAATCATCCGTGAAGAATCTCACCTGATGAATTTGTTCTCCAACACCTGATAAACCGTGGACCTGTCCAGGCTTCTTCTCTCCCTTGTCTGTCTGCCCTCCCCCCAGAAATATTCCTCAGATACGTTGGTTGGCAGATTGTAGGAACCTTCGAAAAAGTTCGCCAAAGAAATTGATTTGTAAGGGTCTTCCAAGGGCACTGCCAGTGCGAGGAACAGCTGAAAAAAAAATGATAAGCTTGTTAATTTGTAGTTAATTGTTGTTAGAAAAAATTGTACTCCTTAGTTGACGACCAGGACAAGCTGATAATCTAGCGTGAATGATCAGAAAAAGAGAAGAGAAAAAACTCTGGCACTCGAGTCTTTTATTTATTACGATTTTTCTAGTTTCTGAACTTTAGTATGGATTGAAGAGATGTAATTATTAAATTCGCACTATGAATACGATTCTAAAGAAACGAATAGTTTTCCGAGCAAAATCATTGCTGCTATCTTGGCCATAAACGAGGAAAGCTCGAGTTCGCACTTACACCAAGAGCGCTCTCCTCTGGAAACGTCAAGGCTCTGATGGGACGATAAAGGACCTCCGCAAGCTCCGAATTCGGGGTTCTCGAACGGACAGTGCAGAGTATCAGTTCCAGATTGAACGTCAAAAGCCTATAAAAAAAAAAAAATAAGAAGAGTTCGCCTCCCTCCAGAAACAGTAAACCACACACGTCCGCCGTAAAAGGGATTCGATAAAACACCGCTGAGAGCTTCGGACGCACATACGAAATCTCAAGGGCACTCGTCAAAGGTGTAAATAGAATAGCAAAGCTTCTAAGCTTCTAAGCTTCTAAGATAATTTTAAGATTCTAAGTAACGTTTCTGTCACGGAATACACTGTAAAATGACTAGAACACTATGGAACACTATGTAGATGTATATCTGTTACAATGTGATTTGAAAAAAC
Organism: Hylaeus volcanicus; assembly: GCF_026283585.1. Taxonomy (NCBI): domain Eukaryota; kingdom Metazoa; phylum Arthropoda; class Insecta; order Hymenoptera; family Colletidae; genus Hylaeus; species Hylaeus volcanicus. Next base: position 5,378,073 of record NC_071978.1, on the reverse strand, counting down.
GATGGAACGTACAAAATTATGTGGAAATGCCTCGACATGCCTAAAAGCTGGACGAACCTGGAAACTACAGAACGAAGGACTGATTTGAAACGGTGGTATCCATACTCGAGTACGTCTTTGCTATAGAAACCGGTTTCCCACTCGATGTTTGCGATTCTAGAGTGTCAAGTGATAGATACAGAGGAACCACTTCGGTGTTAAATGTTGGGTGATCGACCAGTTCGGTGGCTAAATGTGAAAATGAAAATAAATATTGGAGAACGTCAATTAGAATAGTTAGGATATTGAAGACATTTTAAATTTAACGTAGATATTAGCCAGACGAAGGGTCATTGAGCACTGGAACGAGACTCGAGGTATAATTTTAAATTAATAGTGTCGAGGAGAGTTCATAAAATAATGATGTATTCAAAAAGTAAAACGGTTGTTAAATAAAATAGAACTCGCTAAATTTTGTTATCCCTCTTCAAAAAAATAATACACATCGAAATAAGCCACAGACGTTTACCAATTTTCATTCTGAAAGACTATTCATCGACTATAGCGATAATACTCTACACAAGAACAAGAGTTGAACAAACAATTATGTCAAAATTTTAATTTCACCAATTTTCTTCGCGCCTTGAATCCTTCCCCTAAAATATCAACGTCCGCGCTCTCCTGCGATAGTCCACTACTCACAGGGTGAGTTTCTTCAGGGGGTTGTTCGCGCGTAGCAGTTTATTATCGTGTTCGCGTCGTTAAGCGGACGCGCTTGCTCGTTCGCTGAGAACAGCCCGTTGGGTCGGCGTTTATTGATGTAAACGAGAAAGGAAATTAAAAACGGGAATAATCCTGGCAAAGTGGGCTCATTTACGTATGCATGGTTTAACCGCGGCCCGGCGTTTCGAACCACGACCGCTCCTCTATCTCACTCCCCCTACCCTCGCCCCCGTCCGTCCCTCTTTCCGGTTTTTCCTACGCGAGGCAGCGTAGAATCGCTAAAGTTTTTTAATCACCGGCACCTCTCGTCCTCCGTGATATCTGACGCGTAGGATTGTAATTGCATTTCGAAACCATGGCCCTGGAATCCGTGGAAACGTTTTGGCCGATGGGTACTTCGACACCGCGACCGCGGAGAAAATCGAGAATTAAATTCCAACATCCAATTGAAAGGCGCTAACTAAACTCTTCGACAAACGATGACGATGTATTTTATCGTCTATTATGATACATGTCAGGGGATGAGCAACCGTCTTCCCTGGCTTGAGAGGAAAATATTCTTTGATTTTCAAGACAATCTTTTGAGGGAGACTTGGTTTTCTTTTTTGGAAAGTTAACCAGAAAGGTTATTTATATATATGAAGTATTGAATTAGAAGAATTAGAATTAACATAAAAATAGAAGCGTGGTTTGGGTAAGAATAAAAAAGAAAATTAGGATATCTATGTACAGAAAAATAAACAAGAAAAATTACGTTGTATAATACCCATAGAAAGCGAGCACAAATATTTCCATTCAAAAAAATTGTCCAGAGTCTGATAGACGAATGAACAGAATTTTTTAATTAACTCACGATCTAAATTACCAGGAATAAACTCGAACCTAAATACTGTTCAATCCTGACGCATGGAGCGCACACGCCACACACACGAATGAGACATTCTTGTGTTCCCAAAGAAGGTCGACGATTTTTCCTTCCCAAGAACGAAGTGCCTATTTACCACAGACGCGTCAGTTACTTTTTACGGGGTCAGAACGTCGTCGATGTCGTGTCACTCCTTTCTCTTCTTCCTCAGTCAAGTTTCAGTGTTCACCAACTGTTTCGCTATTTCTGCCACGTCTATGGAGGCGTTTATGATATCCGTCATCCACTAAAATCGTCGTACTGCGACGAACTTCTTCTTTTTACGGACTGCCTCCACTTGTGAGTCGATACGTGTATCGTCGAGGCATTTTGCGCCACTTTGGAGACCTTCTGGTTCTGATGACGTATAATTCGATTCCTTTAAACAAGTTTGCTTTCTATCGAGTTAGCAGAAAATATGTTCTCTCCCCTTTCTATCTAGTTATCTTGCTGGCTTCCGTCTGAATAACTTAGAGAATTTCCCCTGTTTTACATTAAGCGTTATACAGTGCCTCGAGCATTATATTTAGTCCATGTAGTATGTGTATTACGTGTAACATTCTCGACTACTAGGCTTTCGAGTCTTCGTTAAGGTAGATAATTTTAGAATATTCTATTAATTTTTGAATTTCCAGAAATAGTACACCTTGTATTTGTAACGCTTTTTAATATCATTTTTAATTTAAACACGAGTTTTAGTTTTTACCAATGGTTAACATTCGAATTTAATCAAAACGGCAGCACTGTTGCACTGGTTCAATTTTATTTATTAAAAGTTTCCACGGCACCCAAACTTCCCTGTTGATAACTAAAATTGATGTTAACATTGTTATGTCTACACAGAGACATTTTGATAACGAACAGAACGATCAGTTAAAAAAGTGACATGTTACGAGGAACACACCGTAGATTCAATTTTAGTAGAATTTTAAAATAAAAACATTTTAAACCTCCTACAATATTTTCGTTCAAGGAACACTCTCTGACAGTTGAACAGTATATGATACTTAAATTTGAATAATTATTTCTACAATTGAAGCAGTTAATTTTTATCCCCGATTATAGCTCAGTCCACGAAGATATTAAATGAATTCCAGAACGCTGAATAACAAATGATGGATCAACTGGAAACACAGCCAAGAGATCCGGATTTTTCTCCATTGAATTCGAAATCATTCCGCGAAATCCCTTTGCTAGAAGCGAACGCGTAACGAATCAATCCGTGAACAAAGACCGCCAGCTTCGAATTCACAGAAACGATTACGCCTTGTAATTATTAAACGGAATGTGTGTCGCTGCGTCCCAAAGTGCAAAAATCGTTTCTATTCTTCGGAATTCCTCGAAAAACTTTTCGAAATCGTGAAAGACTTTTTTTCCAATTTAACCTTTGACATCTATCGAACCGAGCATCGTTAACTGCAACGTTAACTGCTTTATCGTAGCATGGATACGAGACAGTAATTTCTAAGCTTTGTGAATTTATATTTAAATTCTCACAAATAAATGTCTTGTTCAATTATATATTTTTAATTATTAATAAATATGTGGTTCTTCCCAGGCACGATTTAAAAAAAAAATACAGATTGCATTGATTCGATAAAGCTCCAAATTTAAATATGATTCTTAAAATTGCAAGTATAAAATTCAAACTTTAAGACTAACATTTAAACTAACCTTTCGAAAGAAAATATATTACCTCATGAAATCAATATAATTAGAAGCATCACATCTAAATAAACATAAAATTACCTTCCCTTGCACGGTGCCTCTAATGATCTCTTTCCCTACGTTTCCAAACCTGCCTCGCTTTTTCTTTATTTCGCATCCTTGTTATTTCCAGCTTCGAAAGAATGAACTCCGCGATAATTGCTCGTTCAATTTTATGCCGATTTCTGAGCTCTCCATCGTATTCAACGCGTCGAAGTGACGTTGGAAAGAAATTCCGCCTGCATAATCACGCAAAAACTCTCATCAATATCGCCGCCCCCCCCCCCCCTCCTCTTCGTCACCCAGCACCGCAAGAATAATTGAATTCGACGCTCGTTACGTGTCGATGAATTTCCAGGTGGATTTATTACGACATCAGGTTTCCAGGAGACCCTGCTCGATAACGCCACCCCAAAACGAGGACTCGCGGCTCCTCGTTAATAGCAGCAGCGCTGCTGGGTTTACGATAGAGACGTGACTCCGTCGGCGCTCTACAGATTCAGTCTCCCCCACGCATTTATCCATTTGCTACCCTGAAAAGCTCCGAAATGCTCCGCCTCTTAACGTTCTAGCTTTCATATTCGTGTACGTGTACGATTTTCGGAAATTATTGCATGTTACGACAATTTGAACCGAAAGGATTTATCTGTACTCGTGAATAGCGATTCGAGGAGTTTTTTTTAACAACAAATGGGTGGGCAGAAATGTTTGTAATGTCTAGTGTGTCAAGACGAAGCTTCGAGGGAGGAGAGAAAAAATTGTCACGGTGTGAAATTTATTTTGTACAAGTACTTTGCCCTGTCTTTTTTCTATTTAAATTCTATTTCGTCACAAGTTAATAAAAGCATTACCAAGAAATCTGGCGTCGTAGCGAGAAAATCTCAGACATCAGCTTTATTTCCAGCCATCCAAGTGGCGTCCCCCCTCGACACGATATTCGTGAAACGCTGTGTCTCGCGGAAAACTCCTCCTTCCTGCCGTGGAAAAATGCGGGCGACCCTTGCGCAGAATTTACAAGGGAAACTTCGCGCGAAGGGTTGAGTTGCAAAATCGCCAAGTGTGCACAGGGAAAGGGAGGGAAAATTGTCCAAACTTTTTCTCGCCGTTCTCCCTCCCCCGTACACCGTTTCCGCGAATTTCACGGAGAACCGATCGTTCTTCGACAGTTTTTCAGATTTCCTCCGAAATTCTTCGCAGGCGTCAAATAATAGTCGGAGTTTTCGTTTGAAAGCACTTCGCGAGCTTGTATATATAGGAAGTTACTTAATGGAGGGAACTTCGAAGAGACTTTCTATTCGGGTGCCAGCGCTAGAAATTTAGACAGCGTTCCTGACTAACTCGTTTTACAAACTTTGCCGCTGAGAACGCTGACCCATCGATTTCAGGTTAATTTCCCATTAAATTACGATGGTTGTTGTAATATCTTTTGTAAAGTAAGAAGACTCTACTACTTTATGTCACGAAAGATGATTCATTTGGATAAGACTCGGATAAGACTCAAGCCTTGTATTTTTTACTATATTTCCTATAACATTTTTCGATGCAAATTTTACTAATTACAGTTCAAACTGTATACATTCATGTATCGAAATTTGAAATTTCCGCATGATCCAATTTCAATGTAAAAGATTCCCAAATATTAAAATTTTGTGTCTGTGTTTCTGGGGACCGAAGTAATTAATGTAGCAATGAATTTCGAACTTTTTCGTTCTTTGCTCTCGTACTGGAAGCCTTTGCTTCATTCGAAAGGACAGTAAAAAATGTCGAGTTCGACATATCGTTCGACTTTCGTCCTGTTTCACGGTAGGTACGAAGTTCCTGGTGGTCTGTAATTTCCATTCAGCGAGGACTATTCTAATTTTAATGATAGAGACGCGTAGATCCCGGGGCCCATCCTCGAGGATAGTAAAAAATCTGTTCCAAAGCGCGCCAGCTCGAAATTCCGCGCGGAAGTTCGACGTTCCCGGATCTATCGCAATTTTTTCCAATTAAATACCCGTTGAAATATTTCCTTGCCGCTGTCGAGGAATTATTAAATATTTAACGATATTCAAATTTACGGATATTCACACTCCCCCTTTTTATTTAAACAAAAAGTATACTACAAGAATGAAGCATGATATTAAGAATTATTTTTAATTTATTATTGGATTATCAATATATTAGCAATTATATGCCTCAAACATTTTGTTTAGAAAAGGATTATTAGAAATTAGATTAAATATAGAAATATTCGAATAAAACGAATTCATCCAGTACCATACTGTAACAGTGGTTCAGACGTCGCTGTACAAACCAAAGGTAACGTTGCGAGAATTTCTCAAGGTTCACTCGTCCGTACGAGAAAAGAACTTCAGAATTTCTGGTTTCGACGTCATTTTCGCTGCTGCGCGATGTTCGTACAATATTTAAGCGCCACGCTCCTCGCTCGAGGAGGAAACTCGTGAAATAAGTCAGCGAACTCGGACGATAACAATTTGCGATTCGAAACGACGCTCAAGTGTTTCCGATTGGCGATTATGGTATCTGGGAATCGCGGCCATATTCCGCCGATTTATCGTCCGACTCGCGCGGTTTAAGCCCGTTCACAGATCACAGAAATGGGGGAAATTTGATTCGAATAATGGACGACGAACGAAAGTCTCCAGTTCATTCGATTAAACTGAAATTCAAGGGTCTGTTCTCTAAAAGCTTCGCGCCAATTAATTTCTAGTGAAAGTTTTCCATTCCTAATGTGTGTTCTTAATTTATAGGTAAGAGAAATGTACATTTGATAAGGCAAACCCGACCTATCCAAACCTGTGAATAAGTTTTTTAACCATGGTTTTTTAACCCTTCTTTCAATTTCTTAATGTCTAATTTTTATTCAGTATCTGACGGAGATTCAAAATAAATTATTACACGGGAAGAAAGTAACGCGACATTTTTTCGACTTCCCCGGCCCAGATGGGAATAAATTGTCGCTGAAATGAACCGGACTCGCAGCTGGAACCGTGAAAGCGTTTGTCCGACTGAAAAACGATGAATGAACCGCAGAAGTCGGCAGAGGAAATGTGACCAGGGTGCGAAAGGAGTTTCTGCGATGCTCGCAGCCACCGAGGGAAAGAAATGAAATTCTCCGAATTGCGAAATAAATCGGTTACTTGGCTGGAAACGTGGCTGGTAACATGGCTTAGAAATGAGCCGACAGTCACAGACGATTGCACTTGTAAAATTGGTATTACTAGATATACTTGTCAGCAGAGTTATACTTGCTGTCATACTTGTCTTCATAGCTGTACTTTGCTCAGTTGTCATTACTTGACATTGTATAATTATCCTTGTCACAACGTATACCCCATTTATCGCATACATCACTTGTCACCATGTGTAAACTACTCGTCATTACAATCACCCTGACGCATCATTATCATTGTCACTCGTACTCGCAACAACCATCACCATCATCATAAAATGAGACATTTCCAACCAAAATATTTCAACACATTTCATACCACATTCCACGCATTTCTCCCCACGTGCTCGCGCTATTACTATGCACGCACGTTTCACCCACGCGTACGAATGCATTTACTTCCCCCAGGCCTGAATGGGATACGTTTCCCGCGTACCTCGCGCGTCCGCGAACGTCCGCGAGCGTACAGTCATCAGGGAGCAACGCAGGATTCGAAATTACGATTCTAGACGATCGACGTGCACTCCAGGCGAATCGTAACGATAACGCAAGAATCGTCTGCTCGACGCGAATCGCATACCCGAAGCGGATTCTTTTCCCTCCTAGGACCATCTCCTCGGTCTCTCGCGGCTTCCAACCGACATCACGAGGGAATCAGCCCTCTGATTCGACGCGAGGATGTCTTCGACTGGTCGAAGACAGCCACGAGACTTCGAATTTTCACGATAACCACCCTTTTGCCATCCCTCGGACCGATTACTCGCGAAAACTCCCCACGATATCGGTCTCCCGTTCGAATCAATCCCCAGGGTGCCGCTTCGCGGAGCTCCGGATATATATTCCTCTCTTGGTGTCTCTCCAGCCCGTTGTTAAGGAGATTTATGATCGCACCGGACGTTCTGGAACGCGCGAGGCCGACCGTAATACGAAAATAATGCAAATGTCGCGCGAACGCGACGATACGATTGGGGGACGCCTAAAGAGTCGCGGCGTCTGCGCGAGAACCCCATGGAGGATCTCTGGGATCGATTCGAAAAAGATTTCTAGAATTATAGCTCTTTACACTTTGCTTATCTGGGTTGGAGAAAATTGCGACCGGGCTTGAATCGAGCAGATTTGTTTCCTCTTTTTAGCTGGCAGAATGTTCTCTATTATAAGTTGAACGAGTGTGCAGAAAGTTACATTTAACACTTAACCTACCACGACTAATCGAATAACCGTTTTCAAACATTCGCATACAGTTCTTGTATAGAATATATAAATTATATGGAATTCTTTCATGGATTACTAAATTTATCGTCACGTAAAATATTTTTACATTCAATTGAAAAAAGTGTTTTTAAGACTAGTCAGCCTACAGAGCATCCTGCACTACCGACGCTGGGCCCTACCTGATCAACAGTGTACTCTTCCTTATCGACCTCAGAGAGTGAGCCCCGAAACTAACCGATTAAACTGGGTAATGTAGACTTCTGCGACTATTAACAAAGTATTCTACGTTATCGACAAAGCAACTTGCACTATCGAGGTACAACAGAAAATTCCTGATCCTGAATACCGAGCAATTGAAATAAACACCTAAATATTATTCCATTGAATTTAAATTTAAATTTGCACCCATTCCGCTCGCATGTTCGCCTCTTTATTCCACAAAAAAAAACCCCTGTTTCACTTCCAGCCCATTAATTGCGCGCGTGTTGAACCGCATTAATTGCAGCGGCCGTTCTAAAAATTTACGATCCGCGGAACTGCAGCTCGGCGAGTTCATGAATGGAAACTGATCGCCGCATTAATTTCACCGAAGGCAGCCTGGACAGTGACTGCAGTTTGAATGCAACCTGTCCGTCTCGTGCGAGGAGAATCCCAATGTTTAACGGGAACCGCGTTCGAAACGGGTTCATTATTCGCTCAACTCGCGATAACGAACTAATTGCCAGCTATTAACGACTCTTTGTCTCGGCAACTGTCTGACAACGTTCGTTTCATAACCTCGGAAAGTCTGACGAGCGTCTGGCGTTCAACTCGAGCGTTCGCCATGCGGATCACGATTGTTGTCTCCGTTTTGCTCGCGTTTTACAATCTCTCGAGTGCTTTGGAGAGGCGCAAGAGGTACCTGGTCTTCCCTAGACCGGTAGGCAGTGGAGCACCGACGAAAGTACAGGTACCCGCGGAGTGATGCGCATTCGATGCTGTTTCAGTTTCACGGAGACTGCTAATTGAAAGTTTCGCGATAAGTAGGTTACCCGAGTCCAGTGAAACGAGCTAATCAACTCGATTGTGGGAAAATCTATGGAGCGGTTAAATCAGTTTAGTTAATGGAAGAATATTTATATTATTTTTTAATGATTTCGATTGAATGTGGGTGTCAGGAATAATTTAAGAATTGCCAGAACTTGAGCTTGATTCTGGTCATAACGTACTTTTGGGTGCTTCGGCTATACGTACATTTAAACATAAAATTGCTAATTCAATTACTAGAAACTAGTATGTTATTGACTTACAAGAATAGCAAATTTACACTGAATTATTTAAAAATATTTTAAACTAAATATATACAAATATTCGCAAATAAAATTCAAATGGCACGTACAGTACTTGCAAAATCAGGTTCAGAGTTCTTTTAAATAAATTTGTCATCCAACTACCTAAATAAGTTTACGACACGATTGGAAGAAAAATCTGAGAGCAAAATTTAATTACCCGCCTCATTCGGGTTACCGCCTCTCCATCGTTTCCCATAATCGACGTTCAAAGATAATTCTAAAATTCTCAGTTGCCCCAAATGATCTGGTTGCCGCTCGCGGAAGGGTTTCACGACCGAAACACCAGCGCCCGTCGAGCAAATTGGGCAACTTTGCGCGTCGACGCGATTGTCATGCAAACTCTCCGGTATATCGAGCACTACGCGCACACGGAAGTCACGAATTTCGCCTCCCACGCCTATATTTCCCGATCTAATTTCGCCGCATAGTGAACGTCAGTCGCGAAACGATCCTGGCAGCCGGGACTCGATTGGCGGTTATTATAAACGATCGATGACACCTTCGTGTATTTGAAAACCGTTCCAGTTAATCCTCGGCCTCGGTATACCCATGGAAGTCGACGTCAGCCTGATTATCGGATATGTGATGAAATTTAATTACGCCCTGCCCTACAACGCTTCCTACTTGACGGATCCATATGTTCGCTATGACAGATCGATCAGCGACGGCGTCGAGGTCGATGAGAATGACGACCCCACGCTGGACCAAGGTACGCGAGAACCTCGTACTCACAGTGACGCGCTTCCGGCACTTTTTCGACGCTTTCTCTGGCTTCACCTGCGCTTTATTCGTCGGATTTCGCATGACCATTTCAAGGGAGCGTTAACAGAAATTGAATCGAAATAAAAAAGAAACACGTTTCTAAATATGTCGAATTCTGACAATAAGAACTGTATCTTCGATATATCCCAGATTACCCATTTCTACTTGTTCCACCCAGTATAGATAGCTTTTCAATATTTGCAAACTGTAAGCAGATGATTCTACGTGTAAAAATGGATGAAAATCATGCAAGACATTTTTTACTACAAGGCTTTGTTCTCGAGTAAATTGATCCCGTTTTCTTAGAAACGAAACCCTGTACTGAAAACAGTTATTCCGCGAATTCGACTTATTTTTGCACGTAGATTCGTTTGATCCTTGGTTGAAATAATCGCGGGGCAGCCTGAACGCACCGAAACGAATTTTTTGGAGGAGGTCGTGACTAGACGAAATAAATTATTGCAGGAACGGATCCCAGTGTAAGAGCTCGATTCTTCTAAATCCGCGCGAGTATCTCTCGGGGCGCGGGGTCCAGGGAGGGGAGCTCAGTGCCGGGATAAGAAGGAAATCCTCTTCCTTTACATATTAACAAGGCTACTTTTGTTGCGTGTCTTATAACGCCCCCAGTAGAGAGCACAATGCCCTGAAAGCGGCTCTCCCTTTATCCGTTGATTCTCTCCTTCGTTTCGATCCTGTTAATCGTTTCTCTCCTCCTGTATCGAGCTGGATTCTTACCTGTGTTCTTTACTAGAAGGCGAGGAGCGACTCATCTCCAGATGGGAAATTTACGAAATCCTGGAATCGGTTCTTGGCGATTCACGATCGGGCAAAGCCTGCCTTCTGAGGGCAATCTGCGAAGCTTCCGCGGTACCTTTCAGCAAAGTTCATGGCCTTAGCGCTCAGTTCCTTCATCTTCTCCTCGCGTGAGTATGGATCGCGTTGAGCAGAGAAGGTATTCGTCGAGATAAAATAACGAAATAGGAAGAAGGAAAAGTTGAAAATGATCGAACGCACTGCATCGAGAGTATTCTACGTTCTTCGTAAAGAATATTCACGGTATAGTTTTTGGAAAAATAGGGTAATTTCGTTTGGATTTCAGCCCGTCGACCACTTCGGACCCTTTCAGAACTGACTTTGATCGAGTATATCGCGCAGCTGAAATCATGGGACGACAAGCAACCAGGAGCTGCGACAGTTTATTTCCGGAATGCTCGGAGAGCCACTTGGAGTACTTCACCGAAGTACGTGAATGATCATTTGCTTCGCTATCTGTAAGGCTTCTCCATAGCGCCCACGTGTTACATCGAGGGAACAGTTTAATACTAATCGAAATGGCCGCCAGTCACCCTGATTGCATTCGCTGTTAAAGGGTTAAGCTACAGTCGAACTCTTGGTGTTTTTACTTTCAATGTTTCAATTCGTACATAATGCACCTGTCATGGTTCTTTTATTCATAATATTCTTTAAAATAAAAGTAACTGTTTAACTGATTCACTAATTGTTTAATTCATGCGTAACTGTTATTCATTCATCGAATGAAAATGACTAATATTTTAAGAAAATAAACCAAAATTAAATTTGACATTGTTGCGCAATATCTATCAACGTGTCAACGATATTATCGTGTTACATTGATAAGCAATGAATTTATGAATATTTATAAGTTTATAACCCATTTCAGCGGTCACTCTCGCGTTGCAATATTAAAAGCAACTTGAAAATTGTAATAACTCGTGCATTATGAGCAAGGTAATGTATGAACAATGAAATCTATTAGCAGACAAAAATATTTAAATTTATAATAAATCCTCGTTTCGTTCCCCTGACTCAAATAAAACCTCCCCCGAGCGACAGTAAAACAAAAGAAAAAGACAAGAAATCCGATACTTATCCCCCAAATTAAAAATCGAACCCGAAAAAATCAACCTTACACGTGTTACTACTCCCAACGAAAAATAGACAAAAATCGCCGCGACTATAGATTCCAGTGCCGTAATAGCAGCAGCGCGTTGAAGAAAAAAAAGGGGGGCAAGTGGAAAAAAAGAACGAGTAGAAAGTCCCACGGGAAGCTGCGGCTGAAACGGAACACTGTATCGAAACTCGAGGGGGATAATTTATGTGTCCCGATGTCGTACGATATTAGAAATATCAAGAGAAGAAAGGACGCTCGGTTCGCGAAGCAGGGCGCGGGTGGTGCGCTTGGGGGATGAAAGTGGCGAGGGCGAACGGGACCTCGCGGCGAAACGTGACGCAGTTATCCGGCGTTATTGGCAGTTCTCTCGTTCAATAACAGGTACACGTAAAAGAGAAAATACTCCGGTTGAAATTTATAGTGGGCGCGGAGCGAGAGCGGAGAGAGCAGGGGAAAAAATGGCCCGTGACGCCAGTGACCGAGAGAAACCGACTGCGAGGACGGAGAGGGGGCGAAAGGAAGAACGGTTTTCCAGGGCAAAGCCATTCGTGGTAATTAACACGGCCCGACAATATACGATTTTGCTTCCGCGTCGTTACAACGCCACCGAGGCCGAAACCTTTGAGCACCGCGAGCTCCGCGTCTCTCTCCACCGCCCTTTCTAACACTCCCTGTCATCGTCCCTCTTGCTATCGCGGGGTAATTGACGATGACTCCCAACAACGCGTGCAAGTTTCGACTTTGACAATTGGCAGGGGTTAACATTTTCTCGTGCGAGTTCTCCATCGAGTTGTTCACTTGGTGCGGTTGAGGGATTACTTAACCCTCTATGGGATCACGTAACTTTCAGGTCACGTATAATATATCGATGTTTTACCAAGAAATTGATTTATTTCACATGACTCATATGTCCTAATTAATATTCAATGTTTGTAGATATGTTTGTAAAGATTTTATTTTGCATAAAGATCTAATAATCAGCGATTCAGCCACTTTTCGCTGAAATAAATTTTTTTCCTTCAACGAAAAGTTTCCCATCGAACACTTCCGCGCTATCGATTCCCTGTCCATCACTTTCGTACGCGAATTTGAATATTTAACCAGACATTGAACGGAGAGGGAAAGCAACGAGCCAACGCACGCTCGTTCTACTGTTCGCCGATGATACAGCGTTATGTATTTTACCGAAATTATGATTGTAGCGCGCATATATCAAACCGTTAGCTGCAAAGCCGTAAATTTTGTCGAGGATGACGGGGTCGAAAGTTAAAAAGAAGCAAAAAAAGAGAGAGAGAAACAAAAAAAAAGCAAAGTTTTCCGTCGCGTACATTTGACAGGAAACTGAAAAATTCCAAACTCTCGCTGAGCGTTAACCCCGCTCGAAACTGCGAGTCGAGCGAGTTCTTCTTTGCCACGTATTAACCGGAGATTTCACGATTTTCCGCCAGTTTTTCTGCTCGTTTCGCGAGCCTTCCAGTTGCAGTATCTGCGAGTTGATAGGCGGTCCAAAATTAATTACCACTGGACGAGCTTTTTAGAATTATCCGACACGGAAAACTGGCCGCGTTGAGGAGTTTGAAAACATTGTGGATTTCCGGGGTCATTTAACCCACTCAAGCCTACTATACGTCGGTAATTCATGTGGTTTTTAAAAGATTTTGTTGTATATCACAGCGAACATGGGAAATATTTTATGGAGTCTATGGATCGAAATTTAAAACGTTGAACCACCGTTCCACGCAAGTTATTCAGACAAGAAAGATTACAGGAGCAATTCAGTATTGTACTCATGCGTGCGAACAGAGGCTGATAAAGCTGCAAGTGTACCAAACCCAACATGATGAGGAATCACCAACGGTAGGAAACCTCCACCGCTGCAGGCAGCACATTGAATCACACAGAGAAGTGGTCAACCGCGAATAGTCAATCACCCACGGTTGTTACACACATTTATAGATTCTCATCAGCCACCGACCTGTACTCATTTCCGTCAGTTAAATGCACTCTTCGCACACTTCACATTCGCAACAAAGCTATCCTTGTACAACGTGTTACCGGCTTTACCGAACAACTCACAATTAAATAAATAATGAAGAACAATGCGAAATATCTTTACTCTACGTTTCTATTGATTGTACTTTACTTACTATAAACTATTTGTGTATGATAATTTAATTTATTCAATTTGAATGATTCTGGACAGCGAAGATGAGATTAAAAGAAAAATAAAAAATTATTTATGTCCGTAGCAAGGTACTATTTTGAGACGCTTGTTAATTGCTTATGAAAATCGCAGTAAACGTCACAAGCTGCTGACGTGGTCTAAACGTCAATTTACACGAAATGTAACATTGCGAGCTTCCAAACAAGACTGAATTACATTTTGTGTAGAATGTTAGCTAAAGTGGGGGTTTAACAATGCTAAAAAATACTTTTGAAAAATTCTAAACTTCATCGATTCTACTAACACTATCAATTTCATCCATTCTATTAATTCTATCGGTTATATACGCTCCCTAAATTCTATAAACTCTCAAAATTTTATAAATTTTCACCATTCCATAAATTCCATAAACTGACTCATTCCTCAAACTTCTATGAAACCATTATCAGGAATGATATCGTTTAAAAGAATGCCCGTTAATTATAAAACAGTATGGATACCACGAGAGAATTTGTAGAAATTTTCTGGCAGCCTCGAGAACGATTCCCAGGATCCAGCCATCGATTTTCGCTAGGTCGAATCGCGGGGACGAGCTTTCGATTTCCGGGTCGGCACGTCTCGGCCAGGCGGATAAGGAACGACAAATGGACGTCGTTTAACCCATATAGATAAAGCCCGGTATGCGTGTCCGCGTTCGCGGTTACGCCATCGAAGGAAAAAGATTCGTGTACATAACGAGAGCGAGTTTTACGACGGCCGTTCGGGGGTTGTAATTCAATTTAATGTCGGGATCGCAGACTGCCGGGCGGTTCGCGAAGACTCCACCTTGTTTCCAAATTACGGGTCACGAACCAGACACCGTGGGACCCTTTCCCGAAACGAGGACTTCCTCTCGTGTGTTCCATCCGCCTTCTTCCATTTTCGAACCGAACGGACACCCTGGCTGCGTTTCCTGGAAGCATTTTATTGCGTACTAACGTCGTTCGTTGATTTAAGAGGGTTCCCTCCGTGTCTCGAGTCGAACACGACTAGTCCACCGAATTTTTTTCGAGCGAAGTACACGATGTACCGAACTGAACTTTTGTGTTCTGGTTAGAACACCCTCGAGGAGTCCATATGAATTACTGGAGTTACTGTCTCTCCGAGTCTGTATATTAATATCTTCTTGAGATAAATTTCGAGACACATTTCGTTCAGGAATTTGTACCTGCAGATTTATGGAACTCTAGATGAAGTGTAATTTCTGTTTGGAACATTTTCTGAGATGCTTTGCAGTTTAAATGTAACAGTGGTCCCTCGTTAGAGGTTTCAAACTTGAATCTACTCGGAACCTTTTAACGAGGAATGGATGCGAATTTTTTTCTAACGTCAATCTTCTTTAACTCATCAGAAAACTCCATTAAGAGAATTACAAGTAAACAATACTGTAGGAGTCTAAACGAAAAATAAGGCACGGAGATTCGAAGCCACGA
>NC_071978.1:5199958-5362722 GCF_026283585.1 Hylaeus volcanicus | reverse complement strand
CGTGTTCTTATTTGACTCCTTATTGTTGGGTATGGGAGGCGCGGACAGTACAATACATAATAAAAGTCATGTTTCCCGCCCCACAAGACTCTGCCCATTCTACCTACAGCAAGCGAACCTCTTCGAAACCCCCCGTTTTATGATTTTCTTCACTAAACTGAAGTTCCCACCTGTAACTATAAATTCCTCGCATCATCGCCCTCTTGTTCCTACTCAATCTCCTTCACAGTTTCCGCTAATTTGTCAATCGGTTCCAATTAAATCTCGATCTCCTCGTGGTTAAAAGCCCCCATGGACGAACGCCAGCTGTCCACTGTCCGAGGTACAACACGCCGCCCATCAAGAATCAAAGACCCCAGGAGGGTCTCACAGGTCTGGCCAAATTCGAAACCCAAACAAAGACTAATCAAAGACCAACGAGATCTTTCAGAGCCGCCGTTAACGAGGCGTCCCGTTACCAAAGCGTCCTCCTCGAGTTAGCGGTTTCATCGGCGCGAATCAGTCAATTGAACCAGCTGCAGTGGACCTAGTGGTTCTCGGCTTACATATTTACTCTTGTTATTTCGCAAAGTACAACGAGAAATAAACATCGGTGTCGAGCAAAAATCCTTCGGTTCGTCGAACCTCTTATCGCGCTTAGACGTCAGTCTGGCGTGGACCAAAAGGATCACTAGTCGCGAATTGTGGATCCACCTCGCTTGCTCGTTCCACAAGGTGCTGTGGGACCTGGAGATCCGTTTAGAATGAACTTGACAAGTGTCTTCCTGTCGCTGGCGCTACTTTGCCTGTCGGGGTGTTCGACGCAGACGCTGAAGAACGACGATTTCGTGAGAAAGAACGATACACGGACGATGGATAGTCACTCGCGGCGATCCAGAGCTCTCATTTTCCTCAAGGATCCCGGGCAACTTCTGGTACGTACCGTCACGGATTGAGCTCGACGAGGCTAACGAACCGTCGCTGAGGCCAATCGAGTAGCCAGTCGCGCGTTGCCTCGAGTGCTCGCGATTGGTTTCTGGCTTTTCTTCTCGTCGCTCGAGTGGAACTGGGCATTCGCCTTAGGTGTATCGGGAAAAGTAGAGGGCTACGGTCCTGTGTTCAGCAGACTTTTTGGCGAGTAATTGAAGAGCAGAAGCTGAGTTAAGGGACACTGAAGAAGTCGATTGTCGGACATTTTTTCTCATTGGATAATGAAATTCGTGAAATGTACATTTTATGTATTTGGAAATATGATTTCTGGAGAGTGATTTAATGGCTTGTTTGGTAGAAAATATTCAGATGAAGGTGAGATATGGTCTGGGTTAGGTCGTATCACGTTTTCGCTGCAGCAATTTCTAGTACCTAATTTCTCTTAATTAACCCTTTGACGAGTACTATATTAAAGTAGTATTAAAGTATGTACTCAAATATGTATAAGAAATGAAATATTCTTTACGTCATGGAACAAAGGTTACTTATAAACCGTGTGTACTTTTCAAAAATGCTTACTCGTCGAAGGCTTAATAGCATCGATGCTACAAACTTCAAAAAATAATAATCTGTTACGAAATTCACACGTGTGAATTTCGTTTTGCTCGACGACAAGCGACGCTATAAGCATCGATCGAGCGCTTATTAACATCCAGAACGGACGTTTAAGCAGAGAACCGAGAAGCTTCGCGAGTGTCGCCGAGAGAAGCTTTGTCGGCACCCACGGCGGAACCCCACTTTGATTATTATCGATTCGCTCAATTATTCCGAAAGAGAAACGTTCGCAGCGGGCTGGCCTCGCGTGAAACCAGCCACCGTTTACGGTCCAGCCGCTCCTTGAATAATTCCCAACCGCGCCACACGTCCGAGGCTCATCCAATTTTCCATCCACTGTGTTTGGAAACGGTCGTCGTTCGGATTACAATCCCGCGCGGCTTGATAGGATGAACGAGCCCGTGACCAGCCGTTCGCGAACCTGCAGCTGAACCCACTTGGACCACTGGATTTCGCTTTGTGCGGTCGAGGAGCTGAGTGGACCGGCCACCGGGGTCCGCAAAAACTTCAATTAGTTGTCCAGAGTCCACCCAAAGCGATTTCAGCTTCATAGATTTAGGTGTCTAAGATGATTCAGTCATCTAAGGGTTCAGACTATTTCATTTCTTGTATCTTTCAGTTTTGATCTTCTGGATTGCCATTTATCCACTTGTAGTTACTGGTGCGAGTTGAAATTCTGTTTGTAGAGTGAGTTCTGGGCTTCTAGAGTCGAGTGTGGTGATTGTTAACAACATCTCAGAATTCAAGCTCTTTTGTTCAAATAGACTAGTTTTCAAAATATAGGCGTGGTCAATTGAGTCGTCTGAACTACTCTGCATTCACTTCTTAAACTTTGCTCGATTCAAACTATTTTCAACAGGATTGATCCTTACCTGCTGTACTTAGACTGTGAATGTTCGTACAAATTCATATCTTCACAGACATAGAAAAAGAAGATAATATATAACTTCCTCGTGTTTCCATTTACAATGAAGCATAAACATCCATTACATTCTAGACTGGCATCCAGTTATTTAGAATGATTTACGACAAACATCGTCCCAACAACCTCTAATTCCGGTAATACTTCTCCCAAGCATGTGTCACGTCGCGATACCTCCGCAAGAAATTAAAATAATAACGGGAGTTCGGGTACGCCGAAGACGACCATGAATAATCCACGTTGTTAATGACAATTGCCCCGCTCGCTCATCGTCCACCCACAAATCTGTCCCGTCTATTAGCATGGCAATTACCCGTGCGGCTCCGCGGGTAATAACCTGTCCCGAAAGACTTGGCGAGCGCGTATAACGTATTTCGATATCCATCTTCCCGCTCCGATATCTCGCATAACACATATTCCGCCTGACCTTTCAGGGTTCATCCAATTTCTGCGCCAGGTGGATACCTATCCGCCTCCCGCACACGTGCGCCAACGGCTACGTGGCTCCCTCCCTATACATATTCATGCGCACGTACACGCGGCATCATGGCCCGGTATGAATTTTCGATAAAACCGCGAATTTCCACGGAGAATCGTTTCGGGCCGCGCGTCTGGGGAGGACAGTTTAACGAGATTCGCGGAGGGCTCGACGGGGAAGGGCGCAAAGCGTTTTTGCATCGAGCCCGCTGCCAATTGTGATCGATACAAGCCCCGGTTTCGACGATATACGTACGTCGCTACCTAATCGCTCCCCGTCTTGGGGTTTGCTCAATTTTTAGATTTCTTTACGTGTCTTTAGTGATGGTACAGATGAGAATGGTTATTAATAATTCTTTGAATGCCCCTCGATTCTTGAACCCTCCCAATAGGGGTTCTAGGATTTTACTTTTTAATAGCAAAGTATGCCTGTGAAGTAGTGGACACTTGAACCACTGTATTCCTCCATGGCTCCACCTTGGAGTTTACTCAATTTGTAGTTTTTTTTTATCCTTCATCGTGAGCCTTTAACGTACTTGTTTGTTCAGGAAAACTAGTCATTAATTATTTCTGAAGTTCAGCATCAGCTTCTCTATGCTCTTCATAAATAAATAGTTTTAGGGAGCTCCTACGTATCCTTACCTTACCTTATATATAATTCTTAAAGTAAAACTTACAAAGTACAGCAAAGTGAATGACAAAAGTTGCAGTCAGGAAACTTACTACCACCCAAAGTATGGACCTTGTTATGGCAAAAGAATCCGAGTTAAATAATTTGACTGAGCTCAAGAGCCATTGATCGCTAACCTTAATAGGAATAAGCTTCCATCTTGTCCATGACACTTCAATTCAAAGGATATGACTATCTATCTAGTAGCTGAATAGATCCTCATCTACCACCCTGAAGACCATCTTCGTTAATGTTTCTTCCAAAGCAATCCACTCTGATTCCACAAGCATTCACCACGGATTCTTGCTTTTGAATGATGGAATCTTGAGGGTCTTTAATAATCTCAGACTCAGGCTTGAAAAGTGATTACTACAGTCAACGACGAACTCTCAACAATTTCTGATTATCCTTGCCCCCGCGATAACACTTCATCAAGCTCTGTTGATGGTATTCCGAGAGATGAGGAGAAGCGATTCCCCGGATTCGTTTCCCGCGCCGGAACGCTCAGACATCGCTGGACTTCAACCCGATCTCGTCCAATTTCCTCTTCGCACTCCCATCGCACTCGTATGAATAACGGCTATAGCCGCGACTTTCCTGATCGAATCTCGGCCCCTGGTAGCTACACGCCAGCATCCCAACGACGGATTTCACGGAACCGTTCCGCAGCCAGGATTGAGCGGGTTTGACACCAGGCGAAACGGAAACACGAAAGAAAACGATGTTCGAAAGTTTTTTATTATTCGTCTGAATGTTTCAGCAGATCGGAAAGGGCCCAAGATAGGGAACAGTTCGACAGAGTTGCGTTTCAATTGGATTCTTTGCACCTTTGCTTTTAGTTAGGGGTAGTAGTATGCTGTAAAAAGGTTGTAGACTCTGTTGTATTCGAACGAATGGCGATGGGAGGATGAACTACCTCTTCGGGATCTTTAGCTCAACGATATCCCATTGTTGTTTTTAGTTAGGGATAGTAGTAGGGTGTAGAGAGGTTGTAGACTCCGTTTTATTCGAAAGAATGGCGATGAAAGGGTGAATCACCCTCTCAAGTTCTTTAACTCAATGATACCCCACTGTTGCTCTCCTTGCTAGCAAATCTTACGGAGGGGTTATCGAGTCTATTAGACTTAAGACGATTGCACTCGAGAGATAGCCTACTCTATCCGGTTCTTTAATTCCGTTATCCCTACTGCTTCGTGGCTTCTATCAAGCAAATCCTGTAAAGGAGCTATAGGCTCTATTAGTTCTCAAACAACTGTACTCGACCAGCAAAGCCCACGAAGAGGCACCCAAGCTCTGATAGATTCGAAACAATTGTTCTCGAATGAGCTAGTCAATTCAGCCCATTCTGATCATCCTCACTATAATTGCAATAGGTGCACATCTATGACAGCTATGAAAGTCATGGCTACAAGTAAAAACTACTCTCGACCAGGTCATCTCTTGGCCAAGAGACTCCAATCAATGAGTCATAAATTAATCTTCATTTTCCCATGTCAACAGTTGATCTTTGGTCTGGGTACCCCTCTGCAACTGGACAGCGAGAGCATAATCATAGGCATCTTCGCCAAAATCGTCTACGACCTGCCGGGCAACGCTACAGATTTCACCGTTCCTGGAGTCTACTACTCCCGCACCCAGAAGAGTAGGTGGAGTATCTACAAAATTCTGGAGAAAGTGGCGGGTCTGTACGGATTCGGAGGAAAAGCTTGCGTGATGAAGGCCATTTGCGAGGTCGCATCCGCTCCTTTCGACGGCAAACACGGTCTGCTTGGACAGTTGTTGCAAGTCTTCTTTAAGTAAGTAAAATACGCAGGCATTCGAGCCGTACGCAAATCCAGGCTTACACAGACTTAATCCCGACTAACCTGGCTGGCTAACAAAGGACATAACGCGCCGCAACGGGACATAATATACAACTTAACGCGCTACAGCAGAGGTACACTCGATGAAAGAATCCCATTCGTCGTGGATACCTTGATCCCTCTATGGCGTGGATCCTTCTTCAGCTTTCAAAAGAGGATTTAGAATATTTCCACCTTTATTATCTGAGCATACGAGACAAGAAGATTCAAAGGTCACGGGAGTTGATTTTAATCCTTCCGGTTGATTCTTTGTTGATCATTCTGTACAAGGAGATCAAGATGCCAGGGATGATTTCTGTGTAGTACCCGAAAGCTGGAGTGTTCCATGAGGGTTCCATTACTCTGTTTTCTAAGCGACTAACTAAGTTAAGGATTCACGAGGTATACCTCGGTCGAAGAATGACTATACTTCCTAAGATTTCTAGGACCGTCTCACCAGCCTATTCAACTATCAATCTTCTCTAAGCTCCACGTCAGTTCCTCAGAAAAAATTCTACACCCTGTCTCGTCAGTTGCTAATCATTGGTTTCAATCCTAGAGCATCAAACGAGGCCCCTCGATCAAACGTAATGCCTTGCGAGTCTCGATCGAGCCGCAAACAGGAAGCTGGACGAAAATCCGCGGCGGGAGTACCGCTGACATAATAAATAACAGTGGATTACAATTGCGTGCCGGTCGTGTAGCGTAGGATTAAACAATGTCCGCACAACGCGACGCCAATTAACAAGAGGGGGTGCGAAATAACTTGGCGGGTTTCTCGCCTATCCGCTCGCATTATTGATCCCGCGAACGCCACGTCGCTCCCTCCCTCCCCTCCGCCCTCTCTCCTCGACCCTCTTTCTCCAACCGAATTCTTTTCCACCCCGTTTCTCCTGCCGCGATCTCTCGCGGGAGGGGGGGCGACGAATTGCACGGGAACAAGTCGTAAAGCGAAGAGAATTTTTGAAAGATCACGTGTGCACACCGATAGTAATTGCGCGAATAATAACCGGGGAACGATGTAATAAAAATATTTCAAAGCGTGAAAGTTTGAGTTTCGGATTCTGTTAACCGAATTCCCTTGGTACGCTTTTTTTATGGAACGGCACCGGTTCAAAGTTGATCGTGTAACCTCGATTAAAATTCCTCGACTTTGGGGTCAAGCGACGAGTTGAATAAATTTTGCGCGCAACTTTAACCCAGAATGACTGTTAAAGTTCTGACCAATACCAACGCTCAATCCGTTCAATAAATCTTGAAAGATACGTATAAAAAAAATGTCAACTTATCGGCATCGACACTCGAAATTTCCCTTTAATTATTGCCTATTCTTTCGTAAATCTTTAACCGCGAGACCAATGATTAATTTCATGGAATTCCAGGCCATCCAGCACCGAGGAGGAGTACGACGAGTACGGGGACAGGGAGTACCGAGCGGCCGAGAGTTTGGGCGAGCAGGTGTCGGGAGAGAGCTGCCACGCCCTTTATCCAGAATGCCGCAGAAGTGTGCTCGACGTGTTTTCCACGGTGATCACATGAGACCCGGCTGGAAATCTGGATTCCAACCTCGAAGACGTGCAGCCAGCTACGCCCGTAATCCTGCTCGTTAGAGCCGCTAACGGATCCGCGTTGTCCATTTGCTCCTATCTCTCGCCATGAACGAGTACCGTTCGATCCCTGAGAAGCTTTCAGAGTGATTCTTCCGGGGCTGCGCAACGATTTTTAACCAGTTTTTGGGGAGACTTATAATCGCCAAGGGGCTTTCAATCCTCTCAACTGTTATCGAGTACAATATCGAGAATATTATTTGATACAACATTGCAGCCCTGTTTTATCTGAATATTTTTAGAAATCTAATCAAGAGACGGCTTGAAATTTTCTATAGGCTTATAGAAACTCCATTGTTAATAAATAATGATCAGCACGTTCCTCAAGAGCATCACAAATCGATAAACACAGCTTTTTCTTTAGCCTTAGACGCAATTCATATTCTTTCTCAGGAATATACTTTGGCGCAACGCTGCAACAGTCTTTGTCTCTTCAAGTAGGGAGATAAACCGACCTCTCGAAATATGATTCGAGTAAAATATTCTGTAATAACTTGTGCATTCCGTTGGAACACGATTCTTCCAACAGGTTGAAGCCGCCCTCCCACCTCCCCGTCGTCGTTGGTTCAACGCTCGATTGTCTTCAAACGATGCCTAAAATTCATCTCCCCGAGCCCCCGTCGGTCGTTTCTCAAGGTGTTGGGGCAGCGAGGGGAGACGGAAGCCGTGAAAGCATTTCTTAACTCCGCCTAGCTTCCGCGAGCATTCCGCCGCGAGCTTCACGGTCCCGAGTTTCATTTCCCTAAAAGTACCCGCAGCAATCGTCGAGTTCCGCCCGGCGGGCTCTCGTCGGAATCTGAAATTAAAGAATCCTCGCCGCTCGCGAGGTTGGTTCGCTTCAAACGAACCGAGTTACTCGCGAGTGGTCCGATTAGAATTCCCGAATACACCGGAAGTTCCGGTCGCGACTTCCTACATAAGAAGAAGAGCTTCCTTCCCCGAATCGAAAACGTTAGGGATTCTTTTCGGAGGGGACCACGGGACATACTGGACTGAAACTTTTCAGGGCTGTTTGACATACTTATGGAAACAGTACTCTAATGTTTTCAATCTGTTTCAATAATAAAGTATTTATCAGTTTCATGAGCAACGATTATTTTTAATTATAGAATTTCTGAAATAATTTGAGAACCATTCCGCAAAGGTTTTTATAGTAATTATGGTGTTGTACCAAAGCAGGTAAACGATTAATCAAGACTGTCCGCGAATGATTTCGAACGCTTAAAATTTTCCTCGTGGCGTTCACTGATTATCATCGATCGAGAAATATCGATGGAAACTGGTTTTCTCAGGAAGTTTCACCGTGCTGGGCTGTGGCTGAACCGGTTGCAAAACGATAATAGCCGGTGTTATAGCACTTTAAAAAGCATAGTCCATTATCGCGCAGGGTGAGCCAAGTAACGTAACGCTTAAAAGCTCCAAGGAAAGTATGTCAGAAGGAGCGAGAGAGAGAAAGAGAAGGGGAGAGCTGGGATCAACATCTGTATAGTATGTGTATATTATATAGAGGAGAAAAACAGCAGAAAGATTATATCCCCGGTGGAGCAGAACGTTTGCCCCAGGATACGAGAACTTAAGGCCTGTAATTTGCTCGTGAATTTATTTAGCCCGCAATAAAGAGCTTGTTTTCAACGACGGGATTATTAATCAATGAACGAGCATCTAATTCGACCGTAAGAAGCTCCTCTTTTCACGTCAGTCTATTAGAGTTAATGGTCGTGCGATGATTAATAAATGAGATAATTTAGTAACACGTTATGCTCCTTTATGTGAAGAAGGTGTAACCTGAATTATGTTTCTACGGGGTATAGATCGAGTCAAATTTAAGCTTATTAAATATATAGCGAAATCTAGATCGTGTGAAATTGTGTCGCGAAGAATATGAGTTTATATTAGAAAACGCTTAAAGTACAAGGAGGAGTAATGGTTATACACAATAAATATACTTAAACGTGAAATAAAATTGGCCGCTGCAAGATATTCGTCACTACTCGAGGCGCGAATTCCACGGGGAAAAACAGAAAATTTCTCGTCGTTACCCCGCGTTTCGCGCATAATTTTAATAGAATCTCGCGGAAAGTTTTCCGCGTCGGAATCCGGCCGCGTGACACGGCCAGCGTGAAATATATCGCTGAAAATAGAAAAAGGATCGGCCTTGTAATCCGACACTTTGTACTGGTGCGCGTGAAAATACAGAATATTTTCCGAGGCCGGTGTTTTCCGCGCGACGGGAAGCGCTTCACCTCGTTTGGACAAGCTTTCCCCAAATTTCCTTTTTTCTGTTCAAATTCCACGCACCTTTTTCACGCTAATACCGTTTTAACCGTTGGCCCTTGCTCCCTCCAATTTTCCGCGGAAACTAACAGATTTAATATGCAACATTCGTATAGGAAATGGGAAATAATAAATTATTTTGCGAAGTGTATATAAGCGCGTGTGTGCGAGGAAACGATGAGGTAACGAATGCTTGCGGATGTGTGAAGGCTGAAAATTGTTCTGAATTATGGTACATGTACCGTGTGTTTTTAATTTAAGTGTGTACCTTTCTTACTTATATGTCGTGCATTTTTTAAGGAAGCTCATTGTTATTAATTAAAGTTGGTGAGAATTAAGGAACAGATCACGATGTTGAAACCGGGGAAACGTTTCCTTCGTTCTATTGGCCGCGGAGGTAAGATCTGTCTCTCCATTATTACTCGGGAAAGGCGCGCCGAACGAATTAAGAGCTCTCCCGTTCGTTAATAAATAAATTCAATTACGGTTCAACAACCCGCGGGTCAGGAAGAATCTCTATGTGCTACCATTCGCACATTCTGTCTTTTTGAAGAAAAGAAGTGTCTCTAGGATCAAGACGGCAGTGATCTTCTAGATAAGATTAAGCTAGTAACGATGGAAAATTTCAAAATAAAAAGAGAGGGTCACGATCAATTTGTCCACCTACTTCGCTATTTAGCGAACAATTATTTTAGCGAGCATTAAGCGAGGATCAAGACCTGAAGAGGACCATATGAACCAATTGAACTATAGGTATAATTTGAAACGTGCAAGAGACTGAACTCTAACTGCTGCACATAACCAACACTCTAAACCAGATCTAAGAAAAACAAAATAAAAATTTATATTACAAGTCTTTCATTTAGGGATCACGGTATAGTTCCTTTTGAGTCAAGTAAAATAATACATGTGGGCACTCGAAGAGGTTAGGGTGGGTCCAAGAACGTTCACTAGTTCCTTCATTATTATTCCGCTCTGCTACGTAGCCGCGATAGTGCGAACGATTCAGCGAGACGTGCTTCTTCTACTGTATTTTCATTCGAGTTCTACGAGAACACCGGCAGAAAGTAACGACCGAAGAATGAACAGGGTGGGCTGGGAGGGGCCAGAGAAAATGGCAAACCCTTGGCGCTTTGGATTCTTCGACGGACTGCGAGACGTCTCCCTGCCACGAGGAAAGATACGCTCTTCCTTCCGCAGTTTTTCTTTATTCAAGTCAAATCCGGTTCGCGGATCACGCGGCATGAGAATGAACATATTTCCTCGCCCAGCGTCACTTTTTTCGGCCAGGTTCTTCATAAATTTCTGATCTTGAAATCTGGTGGCTCACACCTCGCCGTGCGATCGATTTTATGCTCGAGAAATTCGAGTTTTCTTCGAGAACACAATTCGACTTTTTACTTTGCGTTAGAAAGGCTACCACGGACGAGATCAATTTCGACGCTCGATATTCTGAGACATTTTGAAAAACGTGTTTAGTGCATCTTGGAAAAAGAATTCTGTCATAAAGAAATAATTCTTTTTGCTTCATTTCCATCGTTTCAATTTACGACTTTCGCAAAGCTCTTTTCTTTTCATTTTCCGCTTCCAGTTAATTTATGTTCATCGTCAAATCTTCTCGATCTATTTTTTTCCCCATTTTCAATTACTTGGGAATACAACAAGGTGTCTTCAACTTGATAACGAACATACCTAACCAAACTCGGTGTGTCACGTGTACGCTTAATTTGCCCCTTTTGCAAGGTCGATCTCGCGCCGTGAAAATTCGAGTTTCTCGAGAAATCTCGACTCGACGTTTTATTGTCTTGCTCGCGAAAGAGAATATCCTTACAAAAAACTATCCGCTGTAATTTTCTCCTCTCAACCATCCGTTGGATTAGTTCCATCGAGTAAACCTCAACCAGAGAATCAAGCAATCTCAGGCCAACTGTTATCCCGGCTGAAATATTCAAGAAATGCAGCCTGCCGGGATAGCTCCGAGGAAGCCATGGCCTTCGATCGAACAACGGTCCAGCAAAATGGCCTTCCAGTCAGCGGAGCTATCGTTTATTTACAACGAGACCCTGAAGGAACTGTCTTCTGCCTGGTGCAACGTAATCGGATCACGTCGTGGAGCGCTTCTAAAATTCAGGACCTTCGAAATGTCTTCTTCCGCCCTCCCTCCAATTACCATCCGGGGACATTTTCAGTTTTTCGCTCGACCCTCTTTGCATACCGCTCGAAATTGCCTTCCAAGTGTTGGGAAACGAAACGCCGCTGGATTCCTCTGTCGAAAACGGAGACGTTTCCACCGGCAAGCACCGATATTGGACGTTCCCGAAACAAACGGCGCCCATTTTCGCGTTCCCAGTCGAGCTTTTCATCTTTAGAACATTTTTATAAATAACATTTTTTACGAGGGTTCTACGAAGAAACTGAGTGATTTTTTTTTAAGACGGATCCTTGGTGGAATGAATAAGGAAATTATAATCTTATTTGTGTGGAATTATTTATAAAATTTGAACGGGACAATTTTTATTTGTAAATCCAGGTTTTACGAGTTTATATATTCGTACTACTGTAATAACGAGGTTTACGTGACTTATCGAGCAAGAAACTAAACGAGGTTCGATATTTATATACGCGATGTACTTCACCGTTCTAATTTAATAATTAAGTGACTTGTTAGAAAGAGCCAATTTTCTCTTGCATTGTATTTATGTACCTCCATCCCAAAATAAATAATTAACATACCCTATCCAGACAAAATATTCCTCGAATCCAACGAATATCGTAAAAAATGGAAAATTTGTGATTCTTGCGTAGGTCGTTTCGCCCGGGCGCAGCACAAGCGGCCTAATTGTTAGTTACGCCTGCACCGCGGCGAAAGGGTCAAGTAGTTATTCACTTTGCCCGTTTCGAGTGTCCCCCTCCAGCCCCGGCCTCGCCCCCCGCACGTCAGCCGTTTCTCGAAAAATATTTGGTCACCGCGCAACAGTTGCCCGTGGTCGTTTCCCTCCGAGCTGGGAAGCAAATAACGCGAGGGAACGAGCAAACAAGTGTGTCGTCGCCGGGAGTAAAGATAAATGGCGTCGTCTCCACTATTTTTCCCTGACATCGACGTATTATTACTTCCGTCATAGGTATCGCTTTTATTGCCGCGGCCATTACGGCCTTTACGAGCCACGTGAACGTAAAATAAGACGTAACGGGGAGGGGGGAAAGGTGAAACCGCTATGGAAACAAACCGTGACCAGGGGAATGCTCGCTTTCAGGAAACGCTTCGACTGCGAGACACCGTGTCGAACTTCCCCCTAAAAATCCTACCCTTCCTCGCGGTTGCACGTTGGTTTGTGCTTTTCCTTTCCACCCACAGGCTTTATTTCTGTTCTTGCTTGCTTTATATGGAGGTTCGGGAAAACGGGGGTAGCGTAATTTCTTTCGTGAAAACGAGGGAGCAATGGGGGAAAATTGTTTTTTAATGGGAAGCACGGGAATGACGAGCGCTAGTAGAAATATGCAGCATTGATCAGATACGCCCTGCGAAGACCTTATTTAAAATCAACGAAACCATTCCATTTTCACATCCATGGATTTGCTGCAAATTTTTCATATTCGTAGATCTATGTGAACAACATCGACCCCCTTTATTGATTCTACTCTAACTATGTAAGAGGCGTGATGAGTAAAAATGAAAATGGCCTTTTAAAAAAATCGAATTTAATTAATAACTATTGAAAAATTTGAGATACCTAAGTGAAACTAATTTAAATAAATTGCCCTGTCTAGCTAGAAGACAAGTACGATCAATGGAAAACGAATAATACCTCGTCGATGATTTTAATTATCAACGCCAGTAGAAATACTCCGAACTGGTCAGACATGCGAAGACCTTATTTAACCTTCTGGATGTTACTCATGCTCTTTGCGAGGGAATCCAAAGGAATAAACGAACGAAATGGTATGTATACACCTTATCTCGATACCTGAACTCGGCTTCCTCGAAATTGATTCTGAGTAAAGGGTCGCAAGGTCGTTTCCGAATGTCCAAGGAGGGAGGGCTCCGCTCCTCGCGTTTCCCAGCGAAATTCCTTGCAGCACGAAAGGACGAGATGGGAAACACGAAATGGAGGGCTGAGTACAGAGGGTGAGACGAATCAAAGCGATCTGGATGCTTGTTACTCCCAGCCAGTCGCCGACATCCAATGCCAATGTCGTTCAAATCGGGAAACTTGTGGGGAAAGCGACAGTGCTTTGATTCCGACGACGTTTCGCGTGCTTTTTGGGGGACATCTGATAATAATAATAATAGTTCAGGCTATTTGTCGCAAGGAACATTTTCTCCCAAAATGATCGAATTGAAAAAATGATCTGATGAAAGACTGTGCAACTTTTTACGACATGCTTAGGGGAAAACGTAGAATTAATATAACAATTAATTGAATGTCTCAGGTAGAACATTTGAACTAAACGGGACGGTGTACACAGGCTGTAAATGAATCATTTAAAGTAGCCCACCTAGTCTGAATCTAAAACGATATAATAACAAATAATATAAAATATGAAAATGTCATGATATGAACACGTAACAATTATCAAGTGAACCAAATAATTTTACTGTAATTCGTACCAAACAAAAATATAACAAAGTTATTAGTTTATCTACCAGAAATACAAGCTCCACACGAATTATCGTCATTAAATTTTGGGTAAAATGCGTGGTTCGACGGAACAATGAGAGATAACTTTAATCGAGGACGAAAGCGATAAATCAGTCACGTGAAAATTGTCCGTTAAGAAACCAGAAGCTTTTGACGCGACGCGAAACGATGGGCAAGGGATCGGGGACGGGGTCGGGGAGAGGGGGGCAAACTTTCGCAACGGGAAAGGGGAGCGTCCTCGGATGAGATTTTAATTCAACTTCAGTCGTTAATCGCGGCACGCTGGAAACGGAATTAATTAAAGCTGTTTAACGGCCTGGCCCGGGCAATTATTGGATTTACAACGCTATCGCTGCCGGGGGGTTAAGCTGATGCGCCGATGAATCGCGCGCCGATGAATCGCGCGCCGATTTTCCAAGCAGCCGTTGAACACTCTGATAAAACGCGCTCGTATCGGGCCACCCCTTGCGTTTCGACGGTTAAAGCGACCGATGAAACAGAAATTCCGTTCGAATCGATGCCTCGCTTTGTTAACAATCGATCAGTGGTACAGTGGTCGGTTAATGGCGATACAACCGCGAAACGGGTGACTTTTCGATCGGAAATAAGTCGATGGAAAAGGGATGATGTTTCGGGCATTTTAAATTTCGGAGTTAGATTTCTCTGGTTTTATTGGGGGGAATTTATTAATCAAATTGGAATTTTTAAGAAATATATGAATGTAGGTAAATATATGCATTTTGTCTAATTGGTTTGGTTCAAAGTGGCCGACTTATTTTGGTTTTTCTTGAATCCTCGCGAAACGGAGCAGGAAAATTGGTAATCTATTAACAAGGAAGGACACCGATTAACATAAACGAGGTTCGAAAGCAGGCCAAGTAGCCGAAATTAGGTCGATTGGGCCGAGGTTATCAAACAAACTTCATAGATTCCCAGTTGCTGGAATTCGTCTACATATTGACGAAGACGAACCACGTCGAGAGCACAGAATTCTCCACAAACATTATCGACACTTTCGTTTCACTTATTTTTAACTGGTCCAGAACCCGTATAAAACCAACATTTTTCCTAAAATTCTGTAAATCAACCTACCATAAAATTCAATTACACAAAATAAAACGTAAACGCCGTCGACAATCGGCTCGTTACCAATCCTACACTATCTACCATCATTTCATTTTAAACAATGCAAAGCCTGTATAAAATTTACATTTTTCTCAAAATACTGCAAATCAGGACGAAATTCCCCCAAAACTCCGAAGGCATTTGAATAATCGCGACCAGGGCGTATGCAAATGTCCAAAACGCGACGATTATCACCGTTCGAGAGTTCCAGCGAAATTGCTCGATAATTCGACACCGGGGACGTGCGAGAATTTTTCACAGAACCGTAATTTTCAACTACAAAAACGTTTGCCGAGAGCAAACACAATGGTCCCCGGTGTGAATTCTAGCGCTGATTATCGCGTCGTCGTAAACTCGTCGTGGATAACTGTGGAATCAGCGGTCATTGGCGCTCGGTTCGTTAACCAACGATCTACCCGGACCTCGAACGTTGTTGTAACGCGTGGCGTTAAGTATCGCGGTTCTCGAAGCACCGAGGGATACCATGATTCGATCCTTGTATCGGGTGGCTGTGATTTTCTGCCTGCTAATCGGGGATGGCGAGAGCATTCTGTTGTATCCGGATAGGACATTGTTTCAGGTAACTATATCGCGAATAAACGTTCTACCTATTTTAATCGCAACATTGGTCATTCGTTTGATCACAGAAGAAATAGGTAAACCTCGGCAGCTTTAGTGTTGATATTATCATAAAGAAGATATATCTCCAAGTACAACTCGTTTTCCACGGTTCTGGTTTCTCCAACCATTTCCTAAACCAATCCCTCGATTTCCCAAACATTTGTCCACGCCAGGCGACGGTTCCGGATAAACCGAGCTGCAATCCAGCTTCTTATCTTCCTGGACAGGCCACGAAACTTATTAAGCCCGTTGCCGGGATAACGAGTACTCCTTCCCGAGTTTTCCTCTAATTAGATTGCGCCTCTGTTTGCATTGAATTCGTAATGTTTTCTGCCTCCGAGACGACGACGAAGAGGAAGAAGCTCAACGGCTCCGACGCTCGTCGATGGCTCGCTGCGACGAACCAACCAAGGCTTGGAGGATGGTTGATTCGTTCTTAATAAGGGGCTCTCGCGAAACGTTTGACTAAGCAATCTCGAAAAAGGAGCTTAAAGGCGCATTCGCAGCTCCCTCGCGAAAGAGGACGCTTTTAAATAAACGAACCGGAGGAATCGAGAAATTGGATGAAAGATCACCCTTTGCTCGTCACTTCCAAGTAGAGATTTCGTTAAGATGTTAGGTTGGATCATAAGAGATGATGCGATAGCTTCGTGTAAATAAACTTCTTTTGATTAATTTTATTAATGGAAGTGTGTAACGTTTTTAAGGAGGAATGTTACAGTTGTTAACAGAAAAGCCCCTTTACCTTCAACTTTTCCAATTGAAACCTAACCTCTCGCAGCAATTTCTTTTTCCTTCGCCTATCTCAAAGCGTGCACAGCGCAACTTCAAAGTAGAGAAGTGTTGAATGTAATCCCATTTGACGGTGCATTGGCTTCATGCGCACTCTAGCGAAGCTTATATCGCCCAGCGAGTGGCGCAACTCCTTCAGGAAATTCTTTTTTAATTCCAAATTGCCACGTTTTCACGGAACCTATCGAACCGACTTCGTGGTACGCTTCCTTCATCGTTGCTTCGTTGCGAATTCCGGATACTTTTCCCCCAGGACTCCGTCATTTCCATGGAAAGCGGCACGCGACGCTGCATTGTGGCTTGCTCTCGAAAAATCGGAGAGAAATTCGCCTGCTTTCGGATGCGAACCGTGAACGCAGTTTGTTACAGTCAACTACACTGTTCGCTTCGTCATCCAGGTTTTACCGGTTTCTATTTTTTCGCCAACGTTACTCTCGCCCTGGACCATCGCGTATTAGGCGATTCCATCAATCATGGCGGTCCTCGAAAGCATCGACTTTCGATTAAAATACATGCCAAGTCAAGGTTACTGTGTGGAAACGCTCATTCGTTTAATTGAACTTGATTTCTGCTCGTAGAGTAAAAAGTAATTATTTTACCCGGGAATTTAAACTAACAAAGTAATTGTCTAGAAATTTAGAATAAAAATTATTCTTTCACGTCTGCAGAGATATGTTCCTTGTCCTCTTTCTTTTTCTTCGTTATTATTTTCCAAGAAATTGCATCTCAATGCACAGCATCCAAAATGAAGGCACGCCTACTCTTCAATCATGTTTTTCCAAAAGTAATCACTTTCTTCCCATATAGATTCTTCCAACATATTCTTGAAAATATACCCAGCGTCGAACTTCCACGAAGTCTTTGATTCCAACATCCAGAACTACGCTTACCCTCTCCAAACATCCCAAATTCTTTTGCGCCAGCGGGAAACTAGTTTCGCGAAAACGGATCGTTCCTTCTCATCCGAGACTGCTTGTTCCATTTTCCAGCTCACGCTGGGTGTCTCGGTTCCGGTTACCATGGGCAAGAGGGGCGGCGTGGTGTTCTCGTCCGCGTTCCAATTCAATTATAAACTTCCGTCGAACTTGTCGCAGCTAGAGCCTACAATAATACCAGCCAGGCAGATGAGGGATTTGAATCTCCAGGACACTTATGCGACCATCGAAAACGCATTAGATCGGTGAGTTTCTACGAATCATCTCTACACTAATGGCTGAGCTCTAGAACCTCGTCACTCTGGAGTTCCAATGGATTCACTCACAAATTTTCACTGGAATCCACTCCCGGGAGATTGATTCTTCTATTTTAAATAATCTCACAGTTTTGGATTGCGAATTCTTACGTTACAAGTAGAGTGCAGATTTGTATGTATTTATACCGCATAATAATACAGGAAACATACATAAAATGTACATGATCTATGCTGAATATATTCTACAATTAATATAATAATATTGTTATTTCATTTTGCATAAGTGTACATACCGATTGGTTATGTTTAGCATGTGTTAGTTATATTACTTTATAACACAAATACATACAATCCACAGTCTACGTATAAGATAAAATATACCCAGTTGATAAGAAGTAGTAATCTGCCTTATCGATCAAGTGTTCTACATTACAGAGTCTTACCAACAGAGTGTTCTACTCCACCGATAAGAAATCCCTACCCTTTCCCAACTCTGCTACCACGTTTCAATAATCAACTCTATATACAATTTTAATAGAAAACTGAGGAATGGAAATTCAAAAACTTTAATCGGAAAGGCAAGCTCGCGTCGCCGTCGAAAATTGTCCGATAAATCGCCAAACATCGCTGCAACCGATCGAATGAATTCGTAATTAACTCGAGACCGGAATTGGCCGTGACCAGGCCCGGCGATGCTTAATGAAACTCCATTTTCTAGCCGTGGATCATCCAAACCAGCTCGCTGCAATTCGTGTTTATCGCCGATAGGCCGTACAATGGGACGCTGATTACGCGAAACAAACGGGAGTCGGGGGCTTTATCGCATACGCGCGGTTGAGCACTCGAAACACGTTTTATGAACCATGGGACAACCGAGTGGTTCTTGAAACGAATGCCTAGAATAGCGGAAATTGGGCGCGACGCGTTGAGAATATTATGCACGCTGGCTATGACTGGGGAACGAATAATTTCGAACGTGATTTACATCAGCTGGCCAATGACAACGTTGCTCGCGAATGAATTACCATTGGATCGACAGAATTCTCATTATTTCAACAACTCCCACGTTATGTTTCATAATATTGATTGAAAGTTGTGCAAGGTCCCCAAAACAAATAAAATTCTTACGCGTGGAACGTCGCTATCAGCTGACTGGAATCAAAATGGCGCGCGCCTGGAATCACCTCAGCACTTCACCTGCTTGTATCTCGAAAACGTAACGTCGGATAGCAAACTAACAAAGAACTTCTCGATTCATCTCGAGTAAGAATTTTATAGACTGCTCTACTTATTCATTTAATATATAAAATAAGAATTGTACT
Organism: Hylaeus volcanicus; assembly: GCF_026283585.1. NCBI lineage: Eukaryota > Metazoa > Arthropoda > Insecta > Hymenoptera > Colletidae > Hylaeus > Hylaeus volcanicus. The sequence goes on along the minus strand of NC_071978.1, from coordinate 5,343,715 downwards.
ACCTCTGGAGCACTATAAATTACGAACAGAAAAATTCCAATTGAATTTTCGTAAGGAAACGAATATAAGGGATGGTTTCTTCCTTGACATCATTCCAACTAACCTGAATGGAAAGGTTTCAGTGTCATTGATTCACAACGCTGCAATCGAGGCACCAGTTTACAGAATGATTGCTCTCGAAAGTAACAAAGAGAGTTCTCGGCGTGGGTGTAAGCGAGCATCGCGACCTCTAAGATCAAAGGGCTCGGGGGGTGAGAGACAGATACAGGTAAAGACGGGAACTCGAACATAAATTAATTGGGACATAAGGCAATTACTTCGCCGACGAGGGTAGAGAGGACGTAAAGCGTACGTAACAAGCGGGAAGGTTCGCTTTGGAAAGGTGCTTTGAAAGTTAAGGAAGTGTCGGAGCTGATTCGAGAGCGTCGGGGGTACGCGATGTCGCGTGAAACGAGTTAGCTCGTTCGATGAAACCATTTTCGCGGCGATTCTTCAACGGGACTAAGGCAATATCAAACATAAAATTGAATCCTCAAACATTCATGTATCGATGATCTCGCACCTTTAGTATGCAAAATGTACCAAAGCAATCTATTCAAGGCAAAAGAGATTGTTCTTTTCTCACTTTGCAAGTCCAATGACATTCTAGAGGACGTCTGCACAATCTTGCCTTAACTCCATCGAAATATTCTAGAAATTTAATATACCCTCGACCACAGGAGATATTTACATTAACCCTTTGGCCTACAATCACGAGTGAGACTCGTGGTAAGGAATTTGGTCCAAGAAGGATATAGTCCAGAGTTTTCCACTACCCCTCAAAACGATGATGGATAAACAAACACATTGAAGATAGAGGCACTTACTTTAACTAAGAAACGTTGGGCTAATGAATTTCTGAGCACGGGGCCGTCCGCGGAAACGCGGGACGCGTTTAAGAATTCTCTTTTACCCGTTTCATAAAACCAATATCGTCCGGCAGCGGCACGGTTCGCCGAGAAGCCCGCCACCGTGCAACTTTCTAATAAAATTACTCCTACGCCGCGATCGGGATACAGGTAGGGAAAAAAAGACGGCACTGAAGACAAGGAAGTGGATGCAGCGGGAGAGGGGAGTTTGGGGAGTAAGGGAGAAAAAGAGAAAATAAATAGGCGACGAGGAGCCGCGACGAACTCCGAGGAGAAATTAATATTGAACGTTTTCTGTGTGCAGGCACGGCTGGCGGGACGGCAGGGAATGTCTTTTAAGGACCATTTGCGAGCTCGCGGAGACACCATTTGGCAGGACACGAGGCCAGGACGTTCTCCAGGAGGTGATCCACTTAATTTTAACGTAAGTTCATTGCGACGAATCGCGCTTTCACCGAAGCCCCATCGCGTGCATTTCGAAACGAAAATTCATTTCTTTAGGAGCTTCCGTTTAATGAATTCCATTGGAGGAGTCTAATGGCTGTCCTGCTCGTCCTCGATAAAGTGGGGCGTGGTGTACTGGCGGAATTTAGTTAATCGACGTTGTACGGGCAAAGCCTTGTACAGGAATGACGAAGAACGTCGTTGGAAACAGCTGCGCCTAGCTCCCGCGGAAGTAACAATATTGTACGTCTCTAGCGTGCCAGTGTTTAAACTATGTCGATACGATATCGGGAAGGTCTTCTTTTACCATATTGGTCGTTAATGTAGAGTATTCTATTGACAACGCAGAATAGGCTGTCGATAGTACAGGACACTCTGTCGATAAAGCTTGCGAACATTATTATCGACTCTTCTACGATACCAACAGAGTGGACTGTACTACCAACAGAGTTATTCCACATTGCCTACATACGTTTACTTCTGTCCACTATGCAATGTTACAATATCAACATTGAATTTACAATTAACACAATAAATATTTCAATCGACCTTTACTTATGAACACCAAGTGTCCCACTGGATGGTTTAAGAGAAGCAATATAATTATATACTGCACGGTGCCCGCTGAAAATACCTTCTGTCGGATCGGACTCATCAAAGTCTACACTGGCACGTGAAACGAATAGACGACCCTAGCTCGTGATTGCATGTCAAGGGGTTAAAACAGTCAGTAAAGGGTCTTGTATACAAACAATTTGTTTTAAACAAGCATCGTTTAAGAAACGATTAGCAATCAAGAACAGGTCTGCGCGGGACCTGCGAGGAATGATCTAATTAGTGCCCGATCAGCGGGTATACTTTGCCAGACGTTGAAGTATACGTCGAACGATCGGGTCTGGCGGTTGCAAACTCTGGGCACGTATTTGCTATTCGAAACGCGGCCGCGTGTACTTGAAAGGAAATTGCAACCGAGCCAGTGGCGGCGTTCTAATTGCGACGAAGTTAGGCGCGTGCATTAAGCTTCTAATGGAAGGTGTTTCGCGTAGGTTTTCGCTTTGTAGTGTTCCTCCGTGTACACACGTCATCCGTAGAATTTCCAGCAGCGTAAACTCTGCGCGATATCCTAGGAACAATCGGCGCCTAACGCGCCACTAACGTCGACAACGGTAGAGAAATTCTGGTTACGAAACGCTCATCGACATATTAGAATGACTACGTACTAATTTATGATGCTTTTCGTAATCTCTGAATCCCATCTCGAAACTGACACCTTGCCCTTATTGTTAGCTTAACGAACCCTTCGCGTGACCAGGCTGAGACTCGAATTTTTCCTTCAGGCCAACGGAAGACTTGCCAGGGACAGGCAATTCCACTCACCAGAGCGTCGACGAATTGTATCAGGAAGCGGAACGATTGGGAAGATCTGGCGGTGACTGTATTCTGGCCTACCCCGATTGCGTCGAGTCACCCTTGGAATCATTCACGGAGATCGCGCTCACTTGAGGGGATGGCGGATTTAAACGTCCACTTCTCGGACCGGGTCCGAAGGGGACCGTCGCTTATTTATTAGAACCATCGACAGCTTCCCGAAGATCTGATGAATTTTTCATTCGAATTTCGTTCGACGATATCTCATTTTTCCATGCACACTTTGTCATAATCGAATTCAACGCGGGACGGGGAGTTTTGACACCGAAGTCGGCGGAAAGACGAAGAAGTACCGAGTAAATTTCGTTGCAGTAGCTCCCAGGAAGCTCAAATGAGGCTCTGTATTCTGTTTTTGCTGTCTCTTTATGATTAATAAGGAATAAAGGAACGATTTCATAGTGACATGGTGCCGCTTTGTGTTCCCTGCTGCGAAATACTTAACGGGAAATTCCGGGATATTAGAAGGATTTTCCGCGGGGTATCGATCACTGTCCTGACTGCCGCAATTTAAACGAATTTCGCGAGCTCGTAAATCCTGCTTACGCAGCCTCGCGACGATACCAATCTCGGTTGATAGCGAGCAATCACCATTTCGAATAACAAGGAACGGACAGTGATCGAAACGGTCCAGATCGACAGTTCGCGTTGCGAACAGTGGACAGGTTAGTCATGGGATCAATTTGGTGACATACTCGTTAACGCGTCCATCGATTCGTATCACTCTTCAAGAATTGAAACTGTGTATTTTTTTTTTTAGCCAGTTCAAGTACGAGGGGTTAAACTACCCTACAAAGTTTCACCTTGCTGATGGTAGGTACGCAAATGTTACAGTTGGCGTTTATAAACTTTTCGTTGGGAGTTGTTGACCCATTCGCTGTCAACTACGAGATGTCTCGTAGTTTAAATTGATTGCAATTACTCAAGGGATGAGTTTATATTTGATAGCCTTTTCAGTCACGAATTATTGCAAAAGAAGATCGTAAATTTTCTTTTTAAATCAACAAACTTAATATCACTGTTTATTATAAAAATAATAATCTAGATTACGCATCTGTATTAAATCTTGGCGTCCAAGACAAGAAGCTCTCAATGTGCCTGGCACTGAATGGGTTAAAATACCATCAGAAGGTGAAAAATTGAAGGAAATTACACCCTTTTGAATACGAATTAGCTCTACCACAAAAGTACCCAAACCCAGGGTCGTTTCGCGAGTGTCTTTTATCAATGTCATCGCTAGTGGACGCCGTAGTTCCATTCAGCGTCCAATTGAGTCGATCGATGGGACCAGACGCCTTTTGTGATATCCTCCGGATCCAGCCATAAGTCGACACGATTTTAGCTCAGTGATCGAACCGCCCGCGCCGTGTCCCGTTCCACTTTCGCGGACGAGACACGGAAAAGTCTTAAGTAAATTCCGCTGTCGAAGCTCGTCGTAAAATGCCGGCAAACGCGATATAAGACCATTGAACTTTTTGTCACGCTATACGTTCACTTTTGATCGTTCGCGCGACGGTTTGTCACGATTTTCAATCAGGTTTCCTCTGTTTGCGATTTCGTTTCCACTTCGCATCGTCCGTTTGGTTCTCGTTTGTTTGTTTTCCTTTTTTTTTTTTTGAGGACGGTTTTTTTTGCATTTTCGTGTTCACGTTCTAGCCGGGCTCGTTGAAATCGCTACGGCGATCAGGGATCCTGGAAATTTTAGCCTGCTACCTTCTCGTGTTCCCGATAATAGGAATGATATCGCAAATTTGTAATATGTAAAATAGAAACATTTGTATGCTATGAGCGTGGAACTTTCAATTGGTAAACCTCGCGATTAGAATAATGGAGGATAATACGTAAACAGGTTTCTTTGTGGTCCCAAATCTTGTACATTGCAATAGCAATCCTCAAATACCTAACAATCGAGCCTGATAGATCACTATCCACCTAACGTAAAATAGAGTACTCCGTTGGTAATGTATATCGATAGGAATCGGCAGTGCACAGCCCTAACTGATCGAAGAATGAATCGACGAAATGTTCTCCACTACCAACAAAATATCCTGCCTTATCGATTTAACCCAGACCTAATTTATGTCTGTGTTATCGACTAGCCTCATCAACAGGAATTTTCCTAACAGAGCACTCCTTCATACAGCTGTCTCCAACTATAAATTTTACATGAAACTATCATCGCCTTATGGTTGCTAATTATTTCAGCCCCTGCTCAATTCATACTTCATCTAATCCTCCTTATACCCTGAAAAGACATCTGTTAAGTCTCTACCTCCTTACATCCTCAAATACCAGAGTCTTATTCTAACCACAACTATCCTCCACTATAAGATACTAAAACGCTAAGAAAGCCACCAGCACTAAACGACTTAACTCCGCAACTTGAGCTCCGTCGTAATCCTGCATCCTCAACATTTCAATGCCAAACCTCAACCCCCGAGGTATCAACATCAACGCCCTAAAATCCAGCTCTCGAGAAGTGCATTCACCCGCCAACATTCCGTTTCTGAAAAATCCTCGCACCCTGGCCGCGCTATCCGGCTGTTTACATATGCATTTCAGTCCCTTTGTCGTCCCAGAGGCGGCAAGTTTCAAGCTGCGATCTCCATGTTCCCGAAACTTGGCCCGCGCACCGCCACTTATTCAGAAGTTGTCGCCCACCTAGTCGCGGAGAGAGTTAGACGTTCACTTGACAACTTCCACGTAACTGTGATTATGAAGACTGCTCTAACCGACACGCCCAAGGCAGGACCAGTTCGATGACCAAATGGGCAAACAACCTTGTTGTCTTTCTTCGTTACAGGACCAGGTGTCTGATCATCGATAAACACCGGTTAGACAGGTGTGTCCTCGGTGAATCGTCGCGGTGCACAGTAGTCGCGAAAGCCTCCGGTGTAACTACGCCGCGAGTTGGCGGATGGCACGTTAATTTCGTCGAGAAACTGGAAGTTCGAGCAGCCTCGGGACGACAGACTCCGAGTTGCTAGTTTGGCGTTGTCTTGCGTACCTTTGTGCCCGCGCGGAGAGGACAAAATTGCCTCGCAGATTTCATCCTCCAGCTGGGTAACGCGTGTTTCCAAATTTTTACCGACGATTTCGGCAACCTTCTTCGTTGAGCTTGATAGTTCCGCGAAGATAGACGTCAGGAGAATAGGCTGAATAGGTGAATGGTGTTTCAGGCGGGTTGACAGGGTGCTATTTCTTCTGTGGTCTTTTATTTTATTTGTGGTCTTTTGTCATGGATGCAGTAAAGGTATTTCATAGAGAATACTTATTTGGAAGTCGCAATTTTAGGGATGTAAACAGCGTTGTGTTTGTTTAGATGAAAGTGGGATGGACGCTGCCTCTGCTGAGCATCCTTGGGATGGGATGGATTGCGGAAAGCGCAAACAACCAACTCCGAGACAAAAGGCAACTGTATCCTCCTCCTCTTGTTTATCCTTTCGGTGGCAATTTCAAGGTATTTATTTACGTTTAAGCAAAAAATGAATGAGGCCTCGTTGTACTATTATCTTAGGGTTTCAAAAGCAGGTACTAAAATACTTTGTATATATTTTAAATCGTTTCATAATGATCGCACGGCGAGCACATGGACTGCTGGCGCCACAAGAACCTCTGTGACGCTATTGGTTTGTTTGTGACGCTATCTGTGACGCCACCAGGGTGCTTCAGACGCCATTTGACTATCATTTATCTATACGATAAGTGTTCAAACTGACACAAATACCTTTTAAATGGACCTGTTTAAGATACAAAAATGCCCAAAACTTGGACAAAAAATTCAGACACAGCCCAAGTTTGTATAAACTTTTATCCTTGCCTTCAACTAGGTTCCACGCATTGCACCCATGAATAAACCACGAGACTTTTCAACAGAACTCCAAGGATCTCTTGAGAAAGTAAAAAAGGACGAACACTCTGGTTGTTTTCTTTTCCACGATGTCCTATACTCGTCAACCAGGAGTAAATCGGTGCTCAAAGACAGAACCTCTGACGTTCAACGTCAAGTCTAAGGGTTCAGGACTCGGAATCGGGTTCGTCCTGATTGGTCGGAGCAGGGAAGAACTTCAAATCGTGAGAAACGTCTTCCAGGCCTCACCCCACCCGCCTATCCGCGGCTGATAATTAACTGGAGCCTTATCTACGGTCTCCTCTCAAATTTTCTAATTAAATCGGGAAACTCTTTCTGTAGTTTTCACTCTTCCACAGCCGGGGCGAAGCGTGCTGATGGACTGTTTGCCTTGGCTTCTGCCGCTGGCCTGGTCTCTCTCAATTACTCGCGCCTCCCCCCCCTTGGTAACGAACGGTGACTCCCAGTTTTAAAGTAACCCAGAGGGGGGGGATATCGAATCGATATAGAATTCTGGTGGCCTGTTTCGAGGCGAAAATGAAGATTGGCGAAACTGTCTCTGGTCTTCCGAGAATTTTGAACGATTTCGTGGGTTTTTTCGAGAGGAATGATTGAAAGCGGGTTTCTGTGAAGGAATGATAGGAGGGATGTCTATTTGTTGGTTAATCACCAAATAGTGGTGCTACAGGAAGACGTAGTCACCCTGCGTTAATCTGACACAACTAATTCTCGAATGATTTCAGAACCATACTCTTAAATAACCAATAGCAACTAAATTTGACGCATGACGAGTATACACACATCATGACACAAAATATTGCATTTTCTCCGTGACGAGTGTACTCGTCAATCACAGCTGAATGGTTAAAGAGCCTATTTCTAGACGTTCAAATCATTTTACCAATAACCAACTCTTACTACCAACTGCTCAAAATTTCCAACCTCTTTACGAGACACTGCCAATCGCTTGAACGGACGCAAGAGTAAAAACGAAATATAAACAACGACATGCAACGAACAATAAGTCTCCATCGAAGTCGAATCGGCCTCGGCTTATCTCGCGTCGCGTGTATCCCCAAAGGACTAATTTTTCGGGGTAGTGGGCGGGACGGGGGGCAATTTTGCGTTGAACAGGTTTCCCGAGTTAAGTAAACCTCTCGCGTCCACAATTCATCCGAGTTCAGTCTGGTCCAGCACTTTAAGTTTGCCCAACGTCCATGGTACAAAAGCGACTTGACGCGCGCTCAAACTTTTAATTGTCCTTCCGACGAGAACCCGTGCCGGCTACAGTCCAACACGTGCTCGCTGAAGACATGGAAGTAATTGAAAGTCGTCGGCACTTCTTTGCAGGTCTCTTCAGCGAGCCATTCTTCTTATTCCTTCTCACTTTGAAGATGCGCTTTTGACGCAGTGCAGCTCCGCGTGTTTAGACACACACTGACCCAGAAACCGGTGAATTTTATTTCGTCGTCTGTACTCCCAGGCCTCCTCGAGACGAGCATCGAAATATTTGCCTTTCGTCGTCGCCCCGTCGTTTAGGAAATCTGATGATCAAACACTCCCCCGACGTCGGAACCGCGTGGATCAGACGTAGTCGATTTTTTAGGCCCTCCGCCGCTCGACAAATCGTAACGACGCACTCGGGCGCTTCTGTGTGCGCATCGACCCGTACGCGTCGAATACTTCCTTTGCTTGCTTACTTTTTCGCTTCGTTTTCGTCGCCTCGACCCTGTTTGGTCTTGGTTTACTCTTAATCCTGCGGCAATTTTATCTCGTAGCGCAAAATATTAATTTGTTATCGTCGAATTTCGTAAATAAACTTTGTAAATATTGGTCTTGTTAATTTGTAAATTTGTTTGGAGAGCGCGTCAGATAAAAGTTTCAAGATGAAGTCATCTTTGGCAATTAATTGCGATTAAAGGAATCGCAGTCCACAATTCTCCTTTCACACATTGTTTGTATGAATTTTGGAAACTATGAACAAATTTTTTAGGTACATGTACGTGTGATAAAAAGCATCGTGAAAAAGCTAGCTTCGTGAAAATTTTGCCCAAAACTTGGACGAAATCTTCTGTTGATTCTTTTCTGGAAAAAGTGTCACAGCAATTTAATAGGGGAGTGACGCAAATCGTCGTCAAACGTCGTCGTCGAGTCTACTCGCATTCAGCGAGGCGCTATATTTTTATTTCCCCCTCGCCTCGGGGCGCGTAAATACGATGCAGAATCATGGATAAACACGATTTCTCTCCCCAGGTGAACGCGAACCAGGGCCATTTTCACTGTTCGTTTGATTCCATTTCCCCCCCCCCCAGTCTTTTCATTTCATTACGTCCAAGCGCGTTTATCCTCCTTCAGCCACGGTTCAAAGATGAAGCAAATCCCCGGGAAAGAGGGAAAACTCTGAATCCAGTTCTTTCGCGAGTTTTTTCCTACCCTCTCGCGTTGCTCGAATTCTTTACACCAGCAAAAGTTCCAACGTTAACAATTCCGCGAAATCGCGGGGAAGGAACTCCCTCCCCTCGGTGGATCTCCTTCTGTGCAATTGCTTTCTTCATTTAAAAGGCTGCCAACAACAAGCTACATTTAATATCGGACGATCTCTTAATCAACAAAAGTAAGCGACTCCCAGAACATTCGATGAGGGATTCATGTAACATTTTACTGTTTTATTTCGATGATTAAATCGGTTTCACGTTGTCTATCGACCTATCCCTTCGATATCCTTAATTGAGACATTTTCAGTATAGTGTACTGTTTGCGTGTATCAATTTAACGAATATAAATTCGAAACATTAAATTTTAATATCCCTGCAATGGGACTCAATTGTGAAAAATAAATAAATATTCCAAAAAAATATTTTCACTTTTTTGATATTACAAGTACGTAGACGATGTGATACTCGTGTATTCTCTAATTGTATTATTCAGATGACCGAATACTGTTCTTCTTCGGTTAATATTGAATTTCTGAAGGTGTCCAGCATCGATGAAATATGTGGCATGATCATTGTTTGAAAAATTTGTGCTCAATCGAGTCCACCATTTTTCTCGTTAACCCAACGATGTCTTCAATTCGTTCCGTCCGTACTTCAAGGCGTTCTTTCATCGACAGAGCGAAGGAGTCATGAGCATTATTGCTTTCCTTCGCGTCGCTCTTTTTCGCCCCCAGTTTCTTTGACGCCTGTTCGCTCATCCCAGGGTTGCAGATGCCGAGAAAAACAGAAACGTCTTCGTCAAACTTCCCGACTATCCGCCTCCGCCGTTCCAAAGAAAGCGAGATTACGCCGGGCTTTTATTCTCCCGGCTGTTTTACACGCTTACGTACTTTCGGTGATGAATTTTTTGGCCCGTACTCCCTTTCAACCGACGGATGAGCTCCGTCACGGACAAATTGCTCCATCGCGTATGAAAATGAACGAGCTGAAAGTGGCTGAAACTGCCTAGCCCCGGCTCGTTTGTTTCTCCCTTTAGGCATCGACCTTCCCCATTCGTCGATCGCTCTCGAAAATCTCCCAACCGATGCCAATTTCTGCGACTATTGCAACTTACTCCACAAGGGTTCCTTGGATAAAAACCTTCTACTACTTCAAATTAACCCCTTTCCTTAAGATTTACTCTGGGATCTCGTGTGCCATAAACAGGTATAAAATCCTTTATGCATTCTTATACGACGTGTCTGATACGTACTTTTCATGTTCATACGTTATACAATAGCAAAGGAATTTAAATGGCAATTCGACGTAAGTAATTTTTTAGAATAATAAATTTGGAAATATTAAGAACTGATCAGTTTGAAGTACATATTTCTAATACCAAGATTAGAAAAAAAAATTATATCTCCTGCCAATAATGAAAATAAAAATTACACATAGAACTAATTAAATTCGTTCAAGCATTTGTGTAGCCTAAAATTGATATTATAAAATTGAATTAATATTTTTTGCACGCTCATCAAGCTGATTGTGGGTGTTGCTGTTCCCGTGCATCTGTCTGGAAAGGTCCTAGTTTACGGTCAGAACTTACAATTCCAATACGCGTTGCCAGACAACGCGACCTTCTTCACGAACCTCTTCCAAGACTCGCAACGACGACGCCGACGCCGAAGCCCGAGCTGGAGCGAGAGAACGCCTATCTACGATATTCTGAAACGTGAACTCGACAGGTGAACGATTCCACTACCAGGGAATTACTATACCGCGCTCTGCCAAGGCGATTATTAGTATGCAAAATTAGCGTCATCGCGAATTGATTAATTTCACCTGCAGGGATTCCGTGTTTGCCAACGCGTGTAGCTCGGAGATCGGGACATTTGGATATTCATAAATGTAATTTAGGTTGACGAATAATTAACGAACATTCGGTAATTAATTATTCGACGAAGGATCGACGAATAATTGACAAACACGATATATGAATTTGTGTATCATTCGATCGTTTATGAGGTACAATTTTTCCCCAGATTGTACGACGCAAGGTTTTCTATTGTTTCGATTAAACGGATAACTCCGTTTAGTGCGAGAACGATTTAGCGTGGTTGCGTCAACGTGTGACGCTATAATGTTATTATACCGGCGTGTCGTTTAATATTCACGATCCAAGCGTATGATGTCATGATTGTTATCGCTAACCGGTGATTTTCAGGAGAAACATCGACGGAAGGAGTTGCTTAATGAAGGACATTTGCGAGGCTGCCGCCACGCCAATGAAGGACGAAGGGCTGGTTGGGGAATTGTTGCATCTACTTCTAACGTAAGATCGTTCACTTCTTTTTTTACTATTAGGGAACCCTATATTCTTTAAGTTTACTTATTTCACCGTATTTCTTCGTTGTTCGAATAAAAAAAAAAAACATCACAAAGTTCTCTCGAGACTTAAATTGTTCAATAATTGCTCAAAAATCAAAAATAATTTAATGAATCGATGGATGACACTGGATGTTTTTATTTTGTAAATTGCGTCATCTGATTCCAGACCAGATAACGAAGATTCTTCGATGATGGACGAGGGATACTTGAAGGCCAGCGCGATAGGAAGAAGACACGGAAACTGTTCTATGATTTATTCGGCGTGTCCCGCTGGCCTAGGAATTTTAGATCGAATTTCCACCGTTTATTAATTAAGATGCGGCATCTTTCACTATTAGGTTTCTCCGTTCCGTGGTTTATTCCGTTTTCTCCACATTTTCTTTCACGACCCAGTTACACGGTTCTCCCTCGCCTTACGTCACTCTTCCTTTACACCGGAATAAATCTCTCTCTACCTTATGTTTCACGCTGTTAAGCTCGCGTCAAATCCTATATACGCCCCTGCCATGGCGAAAAAAGACTCGCTTCTTGATATCCCCTTGCAAGCTTTTTACTAAACGAATGCAAATGTTTGAATTTCTTTGAAATCGAAGATTCTCGAATTATTTATCAAAAATTACTGTAAACCGAGTCACTCCTCGATACAATAAATTTTCGACTGACTGAATCCACCGCAATATTCATCCTGCCTCGCTAAAAAATAATTCAAACCACCCCAAAGTACCAACATTTTGAAAATCGGTTAAACAATTGAATCTTTTTCAAAAGCTGTAAACAAAATCCCTAGTCTCATAATATCACCACCTAAAAATTGAATTAAAATCGCAAATGACGAATAAATTCGTTTGAAAAAAATGGTTCAAACTTGTTTAATTCCCTTTTTACAGTAACTGTCCGATGGTTGTAACAGTATCGATGAAGGAGGCGGGTACAAGAGTGCTGGTATTTTATCGAGCTCCAAGATTAGACTCATAAATACGCTCCTAAGACGAGGCAGTAAACGATGGGATTGGAAGGGTGGAAAATAATTGATTATTAAACTGCAGTTTTACGGTCGTTTCGAGTGCATGGGCGCCATTCGACGCGGGCCCGTAACGCAACCGTGGCGCGAGTCGGTTTAATAGTTGAACGAAGTCACTTTAATCGAAGGTAGTTAACTGCAAAAGGACCAATTGCCGAGTGACAAGTCAGTCTCTCTGACTCCTGGGAGTTATTTCGTCCATTTTCTCCCGTCAATTTCTCCCTGCGAGCAAAGTGACGCTAAGTGCGTTTCGTCAAGTTTAATGAACTCCCTTATTCGATAAGTCATAGTTACAACGTTATGGCTGTGGCCCACGAAACTGCCTTTTAAAATCCAAAACCGTGCACGTACATTAAAAAGAACCTAAGACGGATTTCTTTAAGCTTTAATTTCATTTTCAAAAAAAAATTAATAATTTCCTCATTTTTAATTCAGAGGATTCCTGAGTTTGAAATAAACCTTCAAATGCTGAAGATTATGATGTGGATTCTATCGATAATGTAGCTTAGTCTGTCGATAACGTAGCGCATTCAATCGGTAAGCATCGGCAACGTAGATCCCTAAATGATCAAAGGATTTGTCGATAATGTCCTACGTTACCTACTTAAACTACACTCGTTATCGACATTTCTATGAGTTCAATTGCTTATCCCATATACCGGGTCAGACCGAAAGCAAATTGAACCACCCAGCGAAAAAACTTTGGGGAACACCAGTCCATATCAACAGTGTTGTGCCATGTTTGTTCCATTACGTCGTGTCCACAATGTTTGACAGAGCATTCGGCCAGTCCCTTCTCGCAGTACTCTCCTGTATCAATAGACAAATCACTCCCAGGGTGCTGGGTGTACTGACTCGTCCGACACTCTAGACAAGGGATTCTCGGTCGTAAAACGGAGAGGGAGAGGAATCGTTTAGTGTTGCAGGCAGTTTGGGAGTTTACCGAGAGAAACTCAGTCTTCGTGCGAGAGCTACTGGCATGTTCCATATTTCAGACAAAGGAGTACTGTTAAGTCCGGTGCTTTTCAGGTGGAAATTCAACGTGTCTGACGTTCGAGACAGAGACTAACAATGTGTCCCGTTTTTGCGAATGAATAATATTAATTGTTGAATCGTTGCTGGCTAATGCCACCCGGCCTTTCAGTCCTGGCTTTGAAGCGTGTATTTAGGTCGAACTAATAGTTTGATGATTTAGGGGAATAGTGTCAGAAAATATTTGGTTTAGATCTGATTGATGGATCGTTTCATATTTATGAGACCGTAATACTTTCGAAATAAACATTCTTCCTAGTAATTATGAAAAATACAATGATGAAGCTTATTCGTGCTAATTACAGCATGAATAAGCAGAGTTACACTTTTCGGTACGAGTTACATAATAAATTTAGAAAAGGAGGAACGTGTCGATGACAGGATGTTGGAAGTGGAACGAAAAATTTGGCAAATAGTGGGGACAACCGTTATCGATATCCGAGGGCAACGTTGTCACTCTAAACGACTCGATGCCACCGAAGGAAGACGTTTTCGCGGGTCAAGTCGGTTTGCACGAGCCGCAGCGAGCATCACGTGGGCGACATCGCAAGATCTTGGCCTGGGGCCTAGCAATCGCTGATTATGCGACTGTTGTTCTGGAGCTTGCTCTGTCTCGGCCTCGTTAGCTCGGGGGAGCTCGTGACCGCTGCTAGAGCCACTAGATCTCTGGCGTTCAAGAAGGGCAGTTCCTTTTTCGTGAGTATCGAAGCCTGCCAAATTCTGTTAACTCCTAATCAAACTAGGAACGAATCGTCGTGAATTCTTCTTCTGTGACTTTTGCTATTCGGTGCACTTTATGTTTTGTGTGATGTAATTTTTTTTTTGTACAAATTTATAATAGTCGTTTTCATAAAAATAGTGATTTAAAATATTTCAAAGAAAAATTGTTGTTCAACAAGATAGGAATTCTACAAATAATAAAGTGTATGTCGAAATGTCAGACGAGAATTGAAAAGTGAAATATAAATACATAAAGTGCACCGAACAATCCCTTTTCATTGAATAGTTGTATCAAATTCATTAGCAAAAGAACAAAGAAATTTTATACTCATTGCAATTATTTTAAATCTACAAGGTGCTCTAAAAGTCTAAATTAAGCCTTTCCTATTGAACAACTCCATCAACTGTACTCGATCAATTGCACCACGAAAGGAAATGTAACATTCATTGTGAATGTTTGGTAGAACGGTTCGCGGACTCGCGATTCAACGACTGTAGGAACTTCCGCATGATCCGCGTCGAAATTAGCCCGACATCGAAAACCGTACCCTTTACGCTATCGCGTCTGTTTATGGGCCACGTCTTGCGCGATGCTGCAGCCTGCGAAGCGAAAATTTATGTACCATACAGTACAGGGGACTGCGACTAATGTAAACCGATCGTTGGCCCGTATTTTCGCCTTAAAAGGCGCTCCTCCCTCGGTGCGGGGGCGTGAGTGGATCGAGGCCACTCTGTAATGCACGATCAAGTCTCCATGTCGTAACTCGTCGATCGACCTGAGACCCCGAGACGTATCGCGCACCTCGAATTCGCATTATCCGCCTTCCCGCCCGGAGTAGTCTTCAATAATACGAGAACAAAATGAAAAAGACGGGCAAACATATTTTTCTACCGCATTGCAGTGGAATTTTCGAACGAGTATCGAAATCGGTAATATTTATCGAAATATGATTTTCAAATTAAAAATAAAATGATATACTCGACGATATTACGAGTTCTAATATCAGAGTACCGTATTCAAATGTTTGGATTAGTGATATCGATAAATAGGAATTTATTATAACATGAACTTTACTTTCAATACTTTTTTATATTATTGCATACTGCGTGCATTTTCAAAATCCATAATAAACGTCCATAAAACATAATTGTTATAGACAGGTGGAGTTCGCAAGTAAAATTGTTCGTACTGCTAAAATCGAGTCGAGCGTGAAATTTTCGAGTAGCCCAGAGTTTGACGCTCACTAACTGTTTACGATTTTCGGGGGGTGGACGGGCGCCAGCTGGGGCCGCCCGATGGCGGTAGGCTGCACTTCCGGTCCCTGGTACGCGCACCGGAAGAATTACGCGACTCGCGATGATCCAGTGCACTTACGAGCAAGTGCACCAGCGAGTATCGACGATACGACCGGTTGCATGCGCGCTAGGCGGCCTATCCTGATGTACGAGACAGCCGCTGAATTTCAGATCAGCCTGGTGAATCGATACGACCAGCCGTGCCGCGATACGCTCCGCGGAATAACGAAGAGCGAAAGAGAGCTCGCACGTCACGTCGCGTATCCCCGCGCGATAATCTTTGAAAAACGAAGGTGATCTATTCTTACCGTGATGGGGACATTTGTCTTCACGCGAGATTGCATGCCTCGAAAGATTATCACCTACTAACTGGGAAACGTTTCAAGATGTATGGGTGTTGTCGATTTTCTGAGGGGAGTTGTTGGACAAACGTGTTTCGAATTTTCTAGACTTTTGTGCGTTGATTTATACTTCGGCAAGCTTGGGGGAATTTTTCTAGATAGGATAGATGGCTTTCTGTTGAAATAATATGTGGTTGCAACGGATGGTGTACTGTGACGATAAAATTTATGGGTGGACATTTTTTTGCTCCGGAAAACTATTGGACGTATCTATTTCAAATGTTGTGTGCGTACGAATTTATACTTTGGCAAGAATAATACGTGGTTGCAAGACATAATAAACTAAGAATAAACTAAGAATATCTCAACTTCCTATTTTGTGTATACATTCATACATACTTCATCGTGTTACAAGAATTTTCTCAAATCTAAATACCCTTCCGCATTTTTGTTTAAACGGTCCCCTTTTCCGAAGTAATTGATTCTGGCTCCCAAACTCCGTTAATGTCGCGTGTGGTTTGTTTACCATACATGCAAAACGATCCTCCCGTGAATAGGTATGCGAACGTACTAACGATATTTGTGAAACTGACCAGTCCGCCCAGAGTTTTCCTTGGTCTAAACCCAACTTGGCGTCCAGAGACAAAGGGTAGTCTAGCCCCGCAGACCCGAAATCCCCGAATTACCCTCCTAATTATTCCACACACAACCGTGAAGGATTATTCGATTTACCCGCGCATAACAGGGAAACAGGTTTCGCATTGTCCTTTGCCAAACATGTTCATACGAATTCATTGAATGTATTCTCTCTGTATGGATACAAGCCAACGCAAGTGGTTGACGAAAAATGTAAACAGTTTCTGTAAAATCTTGTAAAATTCGAAATCGTTAAATGTCCGTTTGTTAACCTAGTGTTAATTTAACCTTGAGAACTCTTTAAAACAAAATGGTAATTATGAATTACATACTGCATACTTGCGCGTCAATATCAAATAATAAACTTAATTTTCTGTGTGTAGAATCTGTGAAAACGGTATTGGAATGTATGGAATATTCGTGAAATGGGTACACGAAATGTATAACCATATTTTTATACCGAAGAGCGGTAAATCCATTCTGAACATTATCTTTTACCACAAAAAGGATCCCTCCTCGTAATCTTCTTTATACCTACATTTAAAATGCATTATTTCTTCGCGGTACGCATCTGTTATTTTCCTGGTTAATCCCTCCCAGCGTCGAGGGCGAACGACGCAAAAACTTCACGACGGATTTCCAATTCAGAGGTCCCAAGAATAATAAAAATATCGCGGAGCGTCCTCCCGCGTTGCATAACCCTCCGCGAGGGATGTATGAATGCATTCAGGACTGTCGAAAAAGGAACGATGATAAATTGCGGGGATGCCTCGCCGCGATACACTTCGGTTCAATCTTTCGGGGACATTCTTAAAGCCAGCGAGCAGAGCTTCCCTCTGTTTTGTACATTGTGTCGCGTGCATTTTTTTATTTCATTTGCATGTCGACAATGACCCCCTTTTCACGCAGGCTTCACCCGCAACCCACATTCTGCACTTGTTCCGCGATTCTCCCGCGGATTCTACCATCTCAGCCGTTTCCTTCTTTTTGTGGCACACAACAATTTTTGCTAATCGTTAATAATCTTCAACAAAGTTCTGACTATCACCTTAAATGTATGAGCAAAGAATTTCGATTATTTTTCCAACTACGACGACACGCACGTCCCAAAATTAACTATTCCGAATTCCAACTCGACCAGATTCAATTTCTCGCGAATCGTATCCACGCAGACAAATTCCATGGCAATTCCAAACAATTCCAGACAATTCCTGACGACTCATCATCGGAAAATACCACGTCCACTCTGCATATAAACGATTCTGTCGGATGTTTCGTGTCCAGAAACGACAACAGAACAGGGAGACACTGACCGCTTCGAAACTACCCCAATGCGGCGTTCCCCTCCCCAAAAACCACTGCTCGTGGCCACGAATCGTTTCCAATATCGAATAGTCCAAGTAAAACAGGAGGTCGAAAACGAGAACGTGTATAGGAATAACCACGCCCAGGAAGCTGCCAGAGGTTCGGAACCTCAACCGAAAATTTCAATTGCGAATCGAGGATGACGACCAGGATCCAATCTACGTCCATCGTTTCGTACAACGAAGAAAGGCTTCTTCTGGAAGGAACGGCTAGGAAACGATGTAACGGGGCAAGCGTTACGCAGAGTTTTCAGTTAAGCTGTGTATCGCGCAGGTATGGCTTTAAGCGAGCACAAGGCTGCTGGCTTGGGGCTCGGGTGTCACCTGGATCTGGCAAGTCGTTTATCAGACGAACATCCCTCTCAGACTCCACCTTCCTTGGCCGAAATGGGAATGAAAACAAAGCCTTTGAGCCGTTCTTCCCTTATTTTTTTTCGCGGGATCCGCATAATTCTTACGATACTGCGTCTCTGCGTTCCTTTGGAACAGTGGTTCTCAAGGCTTCCTTATTTATGTAAGTGTTCGAGGATTTCCCTGTGGAATTTGGAATGGACCAGGATGACTGTGCTCCGTGAGCCTAATATTGACTTCTATGTGATACACTTTGTACTAAACAGTAATACAGTAATAAACCACTAGATTTCGAAATGCTTTAAAAAATTAAAAAGCTTTACCTAACACAACCTAAAACAAAAGTATTTCCTAATTTCACCGAGACTATCTCCATAATACCTAAAAGACCAAACTGTCACTTCCAACTTGCATCAAACAGTAACAAACTAGTAAACCGCCCAAAATCTGCTAAAAAATACACGTATCCCTCCACAGCTACCATTTTCAAATTCCCACATCCTGCATCCTCCCGCCAACACAGCCTAAAACAAGAATGTTTCCTAATTCCACCAAGACTCCATAATCTCTAAAAGACCGACATCTCTACCTCCAACTTGCACCAAACAGAAATAAATTAATAAACTACCCGAAGTCTCCTAAAAAATACACGTATCCCTCCACAGCTACCATTTTCAAATTCCCACATCCCGCATCCTCCCGCCAACACAGCCTAAAACAAAAGCGTCTCCTAATTCCTGCGACACGTCCTTCATAATACATCCATTGGTTCGCGCATCCTCCCTGGATCACTGTCCGTAAATAGCCAGGGGGATCCCCTAATCTCCGACGAAGTTGGCCTAATCGCTCTCACGCCTTCCGGAACCATCCTTCTCGTACACCTTAACGAGCACTCGGCAACTATTAACGAAAACTTGGTGGGTTTCAGTACAGAGTGAACTACAAGATCGCCATACTACCAAACACGCCGATCTTCGCCCAGGCTGCGGGCTTCAAGATGGCGTTCGAGCTGCCGACGGGATCTGTCAGGGTAGGCAGGTCCATCGTCGACGTGCACGAGGCTGCGGAGCTCGTGTACGAAAGGTAATAAATAGTTTAATAGCTCGTGAATAATGCAGGGATGGTCATCCGGCCGCATGGAAGCCACGGTGTCTAGGAAATTGACCGAGGGATGGGCGAGAGAGAATTGGTCCGAAAGGGATGGATCTCTGGCCGACAGACGATTTCCGACGTCGACTACCGATCGGCCAATGCCGCACCACTGGCTGCTTCCGGAGTTCTCCAATTCTTTCTCTCACTTCCTCGTTTCGACTTCGCCAGATGCCCATCCGATGAGTTTCCTTGATCTCTGCGAGGAACTGTTGCTTGTATCATTCGTGGTTTGCGAGGACGAGTGGAGGAATTGTGTAGGCTGGTTGGTTTGGGACCTTTAGGGAGGTTTCTTAAAGATTCTTTTTGGGGTGGAAGGTGTACGTGCTTTGGAGTATTGTAGCGTTGAGATTTCTTATTTTGGTAGCATTTGGTTGTTGAGGAGTGGAAATTGGGAGTATGGTAATTGTTTGTAGTTGAATACTGTTGTATTGGGTAGAGAAAGTACTGAATGGTTCTACGGTAGAACCTTGATCATTGCTAAGCAGTAAGTGAGGTTAGATGTAAAAACTATGCTGCATAGAACTCCTACTCATAGAATTGGACTCATTCTCTCAATTATTGCGAAAGCCTGCTCATTTTCCTCCTATAACCAAGGTCCTACTGTACCTATATCATAAGTTTATTGGAAATCCAACTACTCTACACAACCGAAGAATAAATTTTTATATATAATAATTATATACATATATAGTCTGTCTGTAATACCTATAAAAGCCTGCTCTTTATTTGATAATTTCAGTCACGGATTCGACGGGAAGTCCTGTCTACTGAAGAACGTCTGCGAGGCAATGGAGTACGCGAGTCAGAGAGATGGAGTCATAGCGAAGATACTAAAGATACTCATGGGGTGAGCACAGCTCGGTTATTAATATTAATCGCAGAAGCATCTCGTTAACTGCAGCTAATTTCAGATCTTACGCGAATAATGACGACGTGTCCAAGGATTTGCTTTACTGCGACGTTCACGTCACAAATTGCCCTCTACAGTTAATTGGAATTGATAGTTTTATAAGCGAATAAAGCAGGGGATTCTCGGCGATGCGAAATAACGAACGAGTCTTGTTTGAGTAATGTAAATCTACCAGTCGATAAGGGAGATTGCCACATCCTTGTGGCAATGTAGAATATTTTACATCACCAGCAAGTATTAGGTTGTCCCAAAAGTTTCTTTCGTGAGTTTTATTCAATTATTTTCTGTGGCAGTGTTTATATAAATAGACAATCTAATTTCTTAGACATTGATGCTGTAACAGTAATGAAGCGAAATGAATCGTACACAATTCAGTAATGTAACATGAAACATGAAATATTGTGTATATATTAATTACTAATAAAACGAAAGAAACTTTTTGGACAACCTAATACTACATATCGAGACATAGAATAGACATTCGTGTAACGAATAAACTTTCATAACGAACATGATGTAAAATGCAATGGCGCTCATTTAAAACATACAAAATATTTCGTGACGTAAACTAAAAAATTTGAAACTCACCAGTCGTAGAGCCTTCTAACACCTTACGCTAATCTACTGCAAACAGCGCCTGGTTCCAGTCCCAGTGGTCCATTTTCAGCCTACCACTAGTCCATTTCATTGTGTAATTAATCCAGGTCATTGTATCATTAGTTCACTTCACTATGTCGCTAATACAGGTCCCACGGTAATCGGAAAGTTACTGAACCAGCCAAAACTAATCACGTTTTAATTTAGAGACACGTTGCTCCATTAATCAACTATTGGCACTACAGAGTGAATAAAATACGAAAACAGGAATGAGGCCACTGTAGTCAAGCCTGTCGCGACCGATATGTGGCTCACGAATTCATAAATAAGAACAGTTCCGTGCCACGCCCGAGTCGGAAGAAGACGAAAGCGATAATCGTTAGACGACGCGTAACGATATGTGACCGACCCGAAATTCTACGGACGACTGAAGCTGCGATAATTTAACTCAGGTAGTCAGACCCTTTTCGACGATCCCTATTCGTTAGAATATCTCCTACCACTCTTATTGCCAATAACAGAATTATAAACAGCGTCACGCTCTGACTTTCAAACATGCTCCCACCAATGTTTACGTGCCTTTGACTCGAGAAGTCGGAAATGTTTTCTAACATGTACGATAAACATTACATCATTCAATATCAGTTCCCTGCTGGATAATCTAGAAACCTACACAATAATTGTATTAATATTATAATTTAGTATAAAAATTTTATTGTTGAGACAGACCGTAGATAGAAATGTAAAATTCTTTTGTAATCTGACAATTATAATAATTCCTGTGAAGTGATCCTTCAATATCCTTAATCTTTTAACTATTTAAAGTGATAGTAAGAAATATAAAGTTCAATATAAAATTCATAACTGCATTCATAATTGCACGACTTAAAAATGCATCCTAAAACTACGAAGAAATAAATATTCCTTGTCTCGTATTCGATCGCCAACGCGTAATCCTGGATAACAGAACACCTCTGGTGATCCTTCCGGGTCTGAGAATTTAATTGTCCAATTTTTAGCAATACAAACACCGCAGCTTGAAACCGTTTCGTTTCCCACGCATTATCCCTCTGGATTTTCCACGCGATGCGACACCCTCCTCCCCTAGTCACATTCCGCGACAGAACGGTTATAATTGCATCCACGGTGGCAACGCGTTAACGAAAAGCATTAATTTAGAATGTTCTGCGGTTTTCTTGCCAGACACTGTACAGGAAGGGGGGTACAGCAACTCCCATATGCAATTAACAGACGCTCGTTCCGCCGCTATGGGATGCGAAATGAGGAAATAAGTGTCGCCCGGTGAAAAAGTGTTCTTTCTCTCTCTCTCTCTTGTTCCCTCTGTCTTCCCTCAAACTGGATTTTTTCCAGAAGGTTGGCCAACGTTCCAGCGAAGACACTGCGAATTAATATAAGCGAGCATTTAAATGTACAATGAGCGAAACGTCCGCGCGCTTCGTTTGCTCAATACGGGCTTCGCTGTCGTGTGTTCATTTAGGGGATGTTCATTTAATTTTAAGCTAGCGACCCGCAGTCTGCTCCAATTGGTCATCACGATCCAGTTTCTGCAACGAGGAAAGCCTAACGGTTGAGGGGAACGTTTCATGAATTTTTTTAATAAAGTGAAGTTTGAGAACAGGTGCTGAAACTGATTTCCTCCCTTTTTGATAGTGTTTTTTTCTGTTTTTTTAAAAATAGTTAAATGGATAGAGAGAAGTCGATAAGTTAGAGTATACGGTTGGTAAGATAGAGTGCCTGACTGGTAAGGCAGAATTCCAGTGAGCAAGACAGAGTGACCAATCGGCAAGGTAGAGGGCTCCTTTGGTATTGTAGTGCACTGTACCTTATCGATAAGGAAGGTTTCTTGTTAAGAGCTCCTTATTCCTCCAAACAAGCATATGGCAAAATTATCAAACGCACTATTCGCCTAACTATCCAACTCCGGACTCGAATACGTTCCTACTCGAATTCCCATCGAATATTTGTATTCTTCGAACAACCCACTTGCTCGGAGAGGTATATTTTTAACGCCCAAAGAAAGTTTACTGAACTCGAGGAAGTTTAATGGCGCGCACCAATCAGCGTTCCTTAATTGCCGACAGAAACTGGACTATCGGACGATTTAACCCGCGGACGATTCTTTTGCTGCGAACTTGATGGACAATTTACGATCCACCCCCTACGTTCTTTTGTTCGCTAAATCGTCAAGTGTTGCGGAGGAGCGCGGCGCATGCAAACATATAATTCTTGGGGGGGGGGGGGGGGGGGCAGACTTGGCTAATCACCAAAGTGGGCGTCCGCTATGGCGGAGAGGGATTCGGTCAGTTTTGCGGCATTGGGAATCGTTTCGACGGAAAACTCGAACGATTTCGGGGACATCGGGGCTCGTTTCCAAGAAGGAGGTCGCTGGCTATGCAAATCGCAGTGCAATCGCTCGATCTTTCCTATTTCGTGGCCGTCGCTTGGCCAACGAGTACCGACGAGAGGACGTTTGTAGCTACATGAGAGCATGACTTATTGTAAGTTTTACACTGGGTCTGAACGAAACTATTATTAATGCTCTTAATCTTTATATAATTAAATAAAGAAAGGCCCAAATCAAAAATATAAAATTCAATATAAAACTTCTTCGTCGCTTTGCAGTCATATTAATTCATGAAAAATATTTCGTACGCCATAAAGGCACGAAATCCTCAGAGCAATGATAAATGAGTACACGTAGTCGCCGGATCCAGCACCACAGAAGATCAGAGTCTCGACCCAACGGTCGTCGAAAAGTTTTCCATCGAGAACGGCACACGCTCTACCCAGTCTGTGTAAACACGTTTCTACAGCGTCTGAAAGATGGTGCTCGACTTCGTAGACACCACAAATTCGAAAAAGTGAGTTCGATGGACGGCTGAGGTGGCGACGAGGAGAAACAGTCGAGATGGTAAGCTGAGCTGTTTCGTTTACAGGACGAATTGTCGAGGCGTCGCGTGGCTGAGTAGACCCGTGGAAAAACACAACTCGTTACCGTTACCTCAGCCAGGGAACTATTCTACCTTCTTCGGGCGGGACCAGTGCTTTAGTATAAATCGCATTCCAGTGGCGTTTAAATCACGGATTCTTGTTCCTCATCTCCTCAAAAGTTTCAGACATTTTCAGGGAAAGTTTCATTCTGAATAACGAATGGAACGTATAGCAATTTATTCGTGACGTTTATTCGGTCGAACACAGTCGAATTAATTTGTAGTGTTTATTCGACTGAAATTGTATACTTGAATTTACTCTTGTAATTTATTCGATTAAAGATAATTGAATTTTCTTTTAAATTGAAATTTGTCATTCTATAATTCACGGTCTGACTATAATTCGAACAAGAGATCAACAATTGTCGAATTTATAGTGATTTTCCAAATTTTCTATCTGGATAAAAATATTGCCCATCTTTGATTCGTCGTTCGATACGTCAGCGGAATGCATGACAGTGGAGAATAATTAAGCGGCCACGTCGAAGGGATGCTGCGTGTCCGACGTGCCTCCTTAGTCCTGGCGTGCCTCGATTTCTTGATGATCTGTGCGGCTCAGAACCCTGTCGACACGCCAAGGACGCTATCGAGACCCAAGAGGTACTTGATCTTCCCAGAAGGCAGCAACGTCCAGGTAAAAACCATGCTAAATCTCACCGTCCTGCTAATACATCTACATCTTTCAATTTTATCATCACCAAATCGCACATGACTTCCTACTTCGCGTAACTTATATAATAATTTTGGTCCTTGTTAAATCGAAACAATTTTTGCCTTTCGCAAATCCTACCCGTCTTTAAAATGTCAACGCGTCGAGGTTGTTTAATTCGAGCACGGTTTCGGTGCCAGATTCTATCGATAGAAATTCGATAGAAATTCGGTGAACATTGACGGAGTGTCAATCGCTTGAGGATGTATCGAGTGTCTTCTGTTTCTGTCAGCTGGTATGTTGCCTGACAGTTGGAACATACGCCAGAGAAAACGACGTGGTGATGGGCATGACTGTCGCTTTGGCGTGGGAGCTGCCGAGCAAGATCGACGACAAAATATCGAAATTACTCGATCGCAAGAGCAGGAGCGTCGTCTTCCCGAAAATAGAAGCTTTTCTGCAAGCGTAAGTGGATCAACTCGTCCGTAAATCCTCTTGAAAGCTTATCCTTTCCTCTATTTCAAACGCGATTCCATTGTCATCCTCGTCTTGCGGTTTCGAGCTCGAGTTACTACTGAGTTCATACAACTTTTAGTTCGTTTGTTCGTTTCAAAATAAGTGTTGCCCATTTACGGGTTACCATTATTCTTTTCCATAGCCACTAATCGTTCTGGATATAGTTAACGATTGAATACATGCATTACTTATGCCGGACTCATTTATTATTGACTCGCACTACTTGATTCGCTAAATTCAAACTATCGTACTACAATACCATTTTCCATGATATCTACCATTGAACTAACATTTAATTATGTGATACTAAGAAGTCCTAACCCCCAAAAAACAAAATTCACAATTTTCATTTTTAAACAGGCATCGTTAATTATTTTAATTCGATCCAATTGACATAGTTTTCTTTATCAATGCCACTATTGTTACGAAAAAGCGACGTTTTCAATTTTCTAGCAGAAATCTTTGCGTGCAGCCTGAAAGTTCCTGTAAAATGCTGAACGAAACACCAGCGTCTCTTTCTTCCAGTGTTTCGCTTATTCGCGGCGCAAATTATGTAGGAAATAGAGTGTCAAACCGCAAAGAAGACGGAAGAATTTCAATTTCTTTTCCCCCCGGCCTTCCCATCCCCCCCTCCTGCCCCTCTTCACCGCCGCCTACCCGCGGCTTTTTGTTTTCGCCCCGCGAAAGCTCGCTTTCATTCGGTCCCGAAGCGTGCCGTGTAACATGCAAATGGAGCTCCTTTTTTTTCCCTCCCGCTGGCACATGCAAATGGGCGGCAGGCGCAGGAATTTTCATGCGAAACGTGTGAGAATAACGAAACAGGAAGACTGCCGGGTTCGATTCCGCTGCATTATACAGGGTGATCCCGAACCTTTCAAAAGGTTTTAGCGAAACGTGACGGAAGAACGAATCTATCAATACCGAAAAAGTTATTCTGCTTTCTTTCTATAGGAATTTCGCAAACAAAGAATAATGCTGTAAAATGATTGGTATCTTCTAGGCTAGAGAGAAATCTTCTATAGAAATTAAATAATTACTTATGTATTCATTGTGACATATGGTGAAAATCGAAAAAAAAAAGTTAGTTGAATACGTACTGAAGGAATTTAAAAATTTCACATCAAGAGGGAAACTAGGATCCGAAAAAAATTGTTATTAAAGAGAAACGTCAACCGGGATGGATATTTTTTATTAACGTGAAATGTTTATTGAGGCATCGAGTGACAAGTGGATCACCCCGTATACAGCGTTTCCTTTCTTCCGAAGGACCTTCTCCACGCGATTTGTATTTACATCACGATCCCAAGGTACATGTTAGACGTCCTGGCGCGTGGTATCTTAAATAAAGTCGAGGATAATGTGCGGAATTATTTAAAAGTCAATGGGCCTCCTATCTAGAGACTCCAATACGTGAAATAAAAAATACACGTCTCCTGAATATCTACAAATAAACACACGAAATTGGAAAAAGCTATCGTCAATACTGTTTGAATAAAAAATTCAGGACGAAACGACCTCCTTCGCAGTTTACGAGTGGAGTTCTTTTTAAACCGCCCAAAGAATTTCCTCAAAGCGTAGTATTCGTGCTCGAGCAGGCTGTGGCTAGTTAACGACACCTCTGGCCAAGATTTTTGCGGGCTCCTATCACATGCGAGGGAATTTAATTAACAATCCACGCGGAGTCACAAGGCTCGATTGACATTCCACGCCCTGCTCAAGAACCCCGGCAGACACTCTTGTCGCTCTATTTCGCGCACCGGAAACGCCGATCTCTTCCGTCACGTAGTCAACCCCAGGATCCTCGAGATCCTTTACGAAAGTTTCCGGGTCGGATGCAGCGACGAACAGCGTGTTCCACGCGTCATCCGCGATTAAAGTTAAATGTGATTGCGCCTCAAGTCGAGCGGTAATTGTCCTGAAGTGCTTCCATTTTCTTCTTCTCTTTTTTCTTTTTTTTTTTTAGGAAAAAATAAAGGACGAATCCGAATAAAACTTTTTGTGCTTATTAACGCACTTGTAAGAACGGTGCATACATTTTTTTTAGTAATTTAGTACAAGGATATAGTAGTTATTAATAATATCCTGGGGCAATTTTGACATTTCTCAAGGGTATAGAACGAGTATTTGAGATTTTTCTTAGGACTAAGTACACGATATAATGTAGTGAATATTTTTGTGCTTTTTGGTGCACATTTGAATACTTCACTTGAATTTTTTTTAATAGATTTACGCCAATCATAGACGAATTATTAATATTCTAGTGCAGTGCTGAAATTTTCGCAAATCGTAGAAATAACGATATTAGGAAATCTTCTTTAATAAATGGATTTCTTTTATTCTTTTATTCTGTAAAATGTAAATCGATTAGTTTGAATAAACTTTGATCGACAGGACTGGTCTGGATGGGAAAGCCTGCGTGATGAGGGCGCTCTGCGAGGCTGGCCAGAGAGATCCTTCGGAGGTTGGCAAAGGGACCCTCGTTCAGGAGCTGTTGCACGTGATCTTCACGTGAGTATTTCTTTAGATATAGTTCGAGAACCTGGCGACCACTCGCATTTTATTGGCCGGCGTAAAAGTTTCGGGTTGAGGAGAGGCATTCGCGATAGGTAAATAGATAGATAGACGCATTGATCAAAGACAAACACGAATAACATCCCCTAAGAGGTCTACCTAATTTTCAGCCTCAAACATTTATTT
This sequence comes from Hylaeus volcanicus, assembly GCF_026283585.1. Taxonomy (NCBI): domain Eukaryota; kingdom Metazoa; phylum Arthropoda; class Insecta; order Hymenoptera; family Colletidae; genus Hylaeus; species Hylaeus volcanicus. The sequence goes on along the minus strand of NC_071978.1, from coordinate 5,315,990 downwards.
ATACCTTGCAAGAGCACATACATTTTGTGAAATGTGAATCATTAGACTTCTTGTAACAATATATTACAACTTTATGAAGAATCGAGGCTACAAATTAAATAAATAAATTGAAATACTACAACTTCTGCAACTGGCAAAGAAAAATTTCCCTGTGCTAGTCTCTATTGAATCCTACTAACAATAAGTGACTACGAACGATCGATACTACCTGCCTCAAGTATAACACCTGTATTCGCTGTTTGAATGACGAACGATATGCTACAGCGAAGCAGTCTCTATTAACTAATTCGAGCAATTAGTCAATGTGGAGACTGTGAAACTAATATGTCTGGCTGATCACCGTGTAAACAATTACATGTGCTATTCAACCGAAACGATTAAATTACGCGTGAGAGACTCGTGTTCAATGAATCATTCAAGCCCCCCATTGTGTTCAACAATTGCTTATCAAACATTAAACAAATCGAAGTAACTAATATTGGTAACTGCAAAACATTTGAACTTGAAGTGAGATCTAAAACGAGACAGAGAATACCTTAAACTTCGACTTGCTTCGTTTCTTCGAGGGTCCATAGAACAGAGGCTCTGCTTCTCGCAAAATAAAAAAATCATCGAAATGATGACTTAAACCCCTCCCCCCCTATTTTAACTCACACTACAACATAGATGTCGATACCGAACAAATTTTCGAAGCAATAACCGTGAATTTCGCTTTTCATCTAACAGCCTGCCCAAGGAGGGAAGATTCGAGCGAGCGACGGACGGAGCCTACGATCGCGCTCACAGGACTGCTGAGAATTGCGAACAGCTCTACCCGACCTGCCAGCACTCCATTTACGAGGTAGACTTCTGAGGCTGGCCAAAAGGAACCCAGCCGACCCGTGGAATCCCGACGCATTCGTATGCGTGTGCGGCGTCGACCGCTGCTCGCCTCAAACGAAAACGTTGTTGAAGTTTTCCTGGCCGCTCGCCCGAACTCTGGCGATCTTTCAACCTGCCCCCACCCCCTCACCAACCCCCCGACCCCGCATAATCTTCTGGTCCAGCGGAACGCGCGGCCAACCGTTGCCAAGTTGCGCGCGGGATCATCGCGCGGATACATTTGTTACAACGAAAGCGTAAACTGCGGTGGACCTCGCTTGCTCGCAACTGTTTGCCCAGCCGCCGAGTAAATCGCGCCAAACGAGTTCTTTAGTCGACGGTATTAAAAGTCTCTAACAAGGCGACTTTACGATCCTCGAGAGCGCCTTTTGAACTGGGCACAAGCTGGCCGAATCGGATCCGACTCCAACATGGCTCTGAGCGTTGATCGAAATGATTCTAGAAGACAAAGAAGGTTATATGGATCGGACATGTTGCAGGAATTATTGTATATCGGGGGTTGAGTGTTTTGATAGACATCTGTAATCTTTGGGATTATTAAGGGTTTCCTTCTATATAAGGGAGGATTGTTCCCTCGATATAAGCACACGAAATATCTTTAACAATTTTTATGCGTTGACTAAGGGACGAGGTCGAAAGTTGATTAGTCAACTCGAAAAATGTGGATACAGTAACCCGTTAATATAAGGACGGAATCTTACCTCGATATAAGCACACAAACTACCCGTAACGATTTTGATACGTAGATTAAAAGGAAAACTGAGAGACATGTTATTTTAAAAATGTAGCTGATCTATCCGTATAAACATCAGTACACATCAAAGACAAATAAATAAGAACGGTAAAGGAAATCGAACGGAAATCGAATAAACGAAGAAAATTTTCCCAAATGTTTAAAATAAAATCAAACTTTTCAGGGATCCTTCGAAGCCTTTAAATTTTCAATTCGAGTTTTCACCAGCGAATTGCGAAGATTTCGCGTGCGACCTTTCAGCGGGTATATTTCACAGACTGTCACGGCACCACAACGACGGCGGCGCGTAATTCATTTTGCATTAACAAAATGGTCAACCAAGTGTCGGTGAATTTATAGTTCATTTCGGCAGAGTGCCGCGGCCGAATGCCGGTGCTCCAGCCCCTCTTGTAAACCAGCTACGGTCGGCGAGGGGTTGGGTGAAGGAAAAAACGTCGGCGTCGTTATTTAAATGTCCAATATTTAACCAGCGAGCATTACGCTAAACACACTCGCAACGTTGTTATTAATATACTAACGCACGATCCGACGAACTCCGGCCGGAACGGAGTTTGAACAGACCATAATCCGTCGCTTTCGGGAAAGCAGCGGAGAAAAAAGCATCCCAACGGCCGGAGAGCACGCGAGAAATTGTATTTAAAAAAGACGTTGATGAGAATCAACGCCGTCGGTGCGTGAATTTTTATGTAAAACTGCGGAGAATTGAGAAACGACGCCACGATTTTTTTTTTAGGGTTCTGATGGCGGCGAGGCGAGGGGAATAAAAGCCGTCTGTTGGCAGTTGTAGAAGGTTGAGAAAATAGTAATATCGTTTTCACTGGTTTTAATTACTTGGGGCGAAATTAGATTGGTTAAAGGGACATCGATCATCTGTAAGGTCCTTTTAAGTGTTTTGAAATTTTATTAATACAGACTAAATAATTTGAGTGTTGTAATAATGGGATACGAGCAAAATTCTCCTAATAAAATGTCGAATAAAAAGAATGGACTGTGGTGAAATGATTTTCCGTGTAAAATGAAAGACGACTCGATCTATGTTAAATTTCGATCGCCATAGAGGGAGACTGAGAGGGAGAGCGAAAATTTATCGCCTCTGGTAAAAAATCCGCAATTCCGTTTTTTACAACGGCGAACGTTCCGATTATATTTTCGCCCGACCGACGATCGTCGCGAGGCTCGTCGTAAAATTTCACTGCCCCTAGCGAACGAGACCGATGATCCCATCATTCTAATTCTAATTACTTGGCAAGCCGAGGACAATGATCCGCGGCTCTCTTGCTATCGTATAAATCCCACGTTGGACGATATCGCAAAAATGTATTTCCCTTAATTTATTCGACGGGCCACGCTTTGCAAAAGGGTGTCGATTAATATTTAAGAGGTGCCTCTACCAATTTGAAACATCGGGGAAAATAGGTCGCGCGACCCTTTGACTCGTGGAACCTGGTCCAGTCACTTTGAATTTCACTATGATAGAGTTCTTACTAAACTCATATTTTGCATACAGTTTTATTAGATAGCGGGAAAAATTGTTAGTGGGTTAAATTTATTGTTTATAGCAGTTTTAATAAAAGGGGAAGCTTTATTTCCCAGATGTAGTGAAGAATATTGGTTTGGAATCTCTGGAATACGTTTACGTTTTTATTTACATTGTAGAGCACCTTGTAGATGGTATACATAAAATGAATTTTATTGAAATGTAAGTCGAAACGTGAATATGTTTCGAAGATTTGAAAAAAGATTTATTATCATAATATTATATATTCCAAAGAGGAATTAAAATGCATTAAAAATGAATTCAGAATAGAATGTTTACTCGAGTAATTTTGCAGCAACAAAGGAAAGATTTATCCCATTGTCTCCTTTCTCAAGCAAGTATTACGCGCACCGAGGCGAATGACTCGCGAAGATTGGAATACCGAGTTCGACGAAATTAATGGTCTTTCGAACCGGCATTGTTTTATTGCTGCATCCGAGCATGCTTTTAAGTGGAGTTCCGGGTTTCTCGATTTTATGAAAGTTTCAACGAGCTGCTAGTTTTTGCAAGATTAGATCTGCGAACGATAACGGCTGATAAAGATTAATCTTTCGTTAAGTGGATCCACTTTCGTGCCAGCGTGCCGTGATAAATGCAGCAATTTTTCCATACGAGTCTAAACGCTCAAGCTTCGCCACGATGTTTCTAATAATTCATCTGCCAGGAGCAATACACGGCTCTCTCGTGTTCCTCGAGGCTCGCGGTTGCTCGAAAAGTCGAGACATTACTTTTCAATTGCGCTGTGATTAATATCGAGCCAAACATATAAAGTGCACTTCTTCTCGGCGATCTTTTTCAGAGTTCTAAGAGACAATATATTCGATGGGAATGAGACATTAATATTAACATGATTACATTTGTTAGGAGCCATTTTTCATTCGACACTTTTTTAAATTTTTCTTAGTTCGAAGAATTAATTATTTATTTATTAAGAGATTATATCTCCTACGCTACTCTTCATTTTTCTTACATCAACTTACTTTCTCAAACACAATTTGTCAAAATGATTCCATAGTTGAAGGAATAAATTATTCCTATTAATAAATTATTGACTAACTGTTGTTTATATAAAAAGAATTCATATCGATGGTTAAAAGTCACCTGCAATTTGCACTTGCGGTTTAACGACTAATTCGAAGTAGCTTAACGATTCAGCCATAAACTCCTCGCTAAACGGTTCGAAACGTTACAACCACCGTTACCTGTTATTATATCATCCGCCAGTTCCTATCACTTAGCGTCTCCGGTCAGGTAAACTGACTGGCCCCCACAAATCCTCTCCGTTGACCGAAGCAATTCGAGCAAGTTAAACGGGATGCTGGCGGTGAGTCCGTTGTTCCTCGTTCTGGCAATCAAACTCTTCTGTCCATCCGATGCGATAACCCCCACGAAATCGACGAATGACACCGTGGGACGGTCCAAACGTGATTTCGAGACGAAGTACCTGGTCTTTCCGCAAGGAAGCAACGTTCAAGTGAGTCAAAAATTCTGATCAAATTCTTCAAACTTCCTCAAACATACACTGTGTTCGGTGAATCTTTTCAAAATTTAGTTCGTTGCTTAAATTTAGAAGCATAATCCTCGACAGACTATTTGGGATTCTTAATTTATCGTCTCAATATTTAATCGTCGTCAGATATTAATTCTTCTACCATATATTTCATAGATTGTACGGCTAATAATACAAATCCTATCCTACGCGGTAGACAAATTGAGTGCAAAATAAAAAGATAAGATCTACAGGGTGTCGGGTAAGAAACAGATCAGGTACTCCACTTGAGTAAATTTTTATATCCGAAACAAGCCTCTCCGTTCCATATTTTCCCTTGGCTTCGCTTATATCGTAAAAAACTTGTTTGTTACGTTACACCGCGGTGTCCTCGAGGTGCTTCGATGCCGCAAGTTCGAGGGAACTTCCGCTGTAAACGGTACCTTAATAATTTCTAATATCCGACACGGCTCGAAGCGGTGGCGTCGTTTCGCGCGGGAGACCACTTCGTCATTGAAAACGCTGGTATAGAAAATTTAAACGGTAAGGGGACTTCGTATCGCCGTAGACGAACGTCGGTAATTGGCTAAAATTAATTATTAACCGGTTCGAGAAATTTTAATTCTAGAGGAGACGACGCCCAACGGTATATTGCAATTAGCCGCAGAATCATGCGACGTATTATGAACAAAATCAACGGGGAACTTGATCTTATGTTTTTCCTGTCAAAAGTAATTTGACAAGTAATCATGTCTAATCGCGCGACTCACTGGAGATAGTCCCCATTCAATTTGATTCGTTTTGGTGGTCCAGCTGGTGTACTGTTTGACCATGAACACTTATGCGAAGCCATCCGGAGACTACACGATTGGAATCACCGCTGGCCAAGCTTGGGAGTTGCCTAGCAAGAGCATGTTCTCAAAATACAAAGACTATAATCGTAGAAGCAGAAGAGAACTGTATAGCAAGATAGAGCTGTTGCTGGGAACGTGAGTAAATTTCGATAAGAACTTTGACAAGACGATTCGTTGACATTTCTAGCAATAACGAGGCAACCCTTAACAATTGAATCGAGAACACTTCGCCATGACATCTCAAAATTTTAATAAATTCCTATTTTATTGCGATTACTCGATCTGCAATTATTAATTAACAATCAGGATGTTGGATAATGCTAATGATCTCTGCGACGACGTTGTCTTCTCTTCGAACACGGTTTATAATTTTAAACGCGACATAAATAAATGACTAGACTAATTTTAATCCTCGTCTTACTGTGCTCTATCGATTTTCTATACTTGCCATGTACCTGTTATCCACCGTTTGTCTTTTAATTGCGTGTCCATACTGTTTTCTGTTTTCCCTTACGTATAAAAGATCCTTACAGTAGACGAAATTGAAATTTAATCATAGTGATAATTCCAGAGAACTATACAATTTAAAAATCAATAGAAATTCTTCCTAAATCTTCTCTTCTCTAAAGAAATTCCCTTGCCTACGTTTGTTCTCCTCTTTAATTTCGTCCCTCTTTTCCACTCATACTCTTAAGCAATCGCTGTTATCACTATTATCTCTTATATTCGCACGCTCTGCGCTAATGGTACAGCTTACGTACAATAATGGATCTTTATCCATTCAACAAGTGAATAAATAGAACAGAAAATCTGCCCATAATTAAGTAGGTTAAACTCATTAAGGGTTTGTTTAGGGTTCAAGTTCCCTTTGAGGTGCCCCCTTGTTCGCGGTTGGCTCTTTTCCTCCCACGGCGAACCGTTCAAACCACCCACGCAACGGTTTACACGACAGCAGAGTATTGTCTCGCTGGCAAAGAAAGTCCGCGTCGAGTATACTTCGAAAGGCATTGTTCCTCCCCAAGGGGCTCTTGATTTTTCGGTGGGGTGGGGCGTGGTGAAGAGGCCTCTGTCAGATGCAAAACAACCAGCAGGTCTCGAATTTTTATCGTCGATAGAGCGACCCGCGTCCTCCAACGGCCACTTCTAACGATTCGCGACGGATAATCGTCGAAAACGACAATGAGAGGCCCTGACGGTTAAGTGGCCCTTCGCCCTTTGAGCAAACACGAAATCGGTCGACCTCTGTTTAGGACAGCGATTCCTCATCCCTTAAAGCTTGTTGTACTTTGCAATACACGTGGACTTCGATGCTATTTTCAGTGTAAATTTATCGGTTTTGGACAATTCGAAGAGATTAACATTCTTTGTCCGTTGAGTGGTAGGTACACGCAGCAAGATATAACGTGAATTTTATTTTGAAATTCAGAGTGTAGCTACTTGTCTATACAAATCGTTATACCGCGAAGTGTACATTATTTATGAAAGGCGTTTGCACGTATCTCAATCTGTTTAACGCTAGTGCTGTATGCCAACATAGACTGTACTATTTTTAATTTACGATAACACTGCCTTCTCATCCTTCGTCAAACATCTCAAATCAAACTCCAGTAAAAAGTCATTTGAATTTTTGTAAATAATCCACGTTTAAATTCATAGAAGAAATCATTATTCTCGAACGAAAGAGAGCAAGTCTCTTTGGAGGGTTTCGGTTTGGTCCTTCCGAAAATCTCGAAACGACACTCGAAACAGACGAAAGGGGCTGGTTTATCGCTGGACTCGATTCAGACCGCACAATCGCGGGGAATCCGTGAAAAGCCTCTGCCCTTTCGTCGCGCCTGGGTTGGGTTTCGGTTTACAGCGGCGAGTGAAACGCCCGAGTTCAACCAGCGGGGGCTTTTGTTTCGTCCAGCAGCTTTCGTTCTTCGCGCGAAGAGAAGCCAGGAGAAAGCGATCTCGTGGCTGAAAGGTGGGAAAACGTTCGATCGATTTTATTCTCTCGATCGCCTCCTAACTCGTTCACCTGAACCAATGGCTATTAATTCGCTTCGATTCTGCTTGGGTCATTTGAGACCCCTCTGAATCTCCTCTTTATCGGGTCTTATTTAAACGAATTTAAAGTCTTTATGGAAAAGGAATAGTGCTATTTGTGGAAGGTATTGGTGTGAATCTTGATCGGAGCAATTCTTGAATAAACTCTTGGATTCGAGATCCCTCTAAAATTCAAACTAATATCAGGTTTGAGTTAAACGAATTAAACCTCTTCAGGGACAGTTTTTTTGTATGATTACTAAATTTTTGTCCTTTTTATTATTGACAGTAAATATAATAATAACAAACTAAACGTCCGCATATGTGGCCAAGGGCGTGAATAGGTTAAGTCTGAATTGTTATAGGAAAATTGTTATTCTTAAGATTCGCACTTTTATTAAGAAAATTATTTTTCCTGTCACTCGTTCTTCTTTCCCTGTAAAGACTGTAAAGTCATTTAATCCACACCTGGTAATACGGAGATCCTGGAGATCGACGAAATGCAACGTCGAGCCCACCCCGACACGGGACAGCAAGGGTTTAAACGGGCACTGGGAGGGCTGCTCTGTCGTTTTGAAGCACACTGTACACGGAACATTAAACTGTGCAAGAAGCATCCGGGACCGTTCGAGTATTGACAAATGAGGGAGATTTCTCTCGATGCCCGAAGGGTTGCGTTACTCGAATGCATTACTCGAAAGGAGGCGTTATCGATCGATTAAAACAGCCATTCTGCGCGGCCCGTGTGCGAGCGGGCATTGCATACTGCTTGCATAAATATCATCGATTACCCGATATTGGTAACCATTTGTCAAATTGCTGCATCGGAATTCGAGCAGCGCCGATAAATGGCAGTCGGAATTAATCTTTACCGTTTCGTGCCCGCTTGTTCGCTATCGACGACGTCCCGCGCCGATTTTTTTACCCGTTCGAAATTCCACGGGCTGCGTTCGTTCTGTAAATTGTCGAGGATGCCGTGAATCAGTGATGCGCGTCTCTTCTCGACGGAAGAACAAATAAAATAATGTATCAAGGTATTAGGCAGTACTCGAGTGATCGCCCTCGCTCCTCATATTTATTCGATGCGAATAGTGCGCAGGGTCTTTAGTTTGTAAAGCCTTTTCTAGTTGAGACAAAATAGTCGATCGATTCGTAATATTCTATACAGTTACTTGACATAATAATCCAAGATTATAATGTTATTCTCATATCTACAGATTGATAATTTTAAATCAATATGAAGATAACTCGAACGAGAAACAACTTTATCAAATTATGATCACGATATTATATTTCTCAATTATTTCGAAGATGACTCAAACAAAAGCCACTTTCTAAAGTAATAATCCTGATCCTACATTTACAGGCTCGTAATCTTTAATTAATCAACCTCAACCTCACGCCTACATCTTCCTAATTTTCAATCACCCTAAAGGTGACTCGAATAAAACATAACTTCGATGAAAATAAAACTAAATATCAATCCTGTGTTCACAGTTTCCCTCGTACCAATTACAAGGTCTCCACGTCCATGAAAAGAAAAAGTCTTCGTGTTCCCTTCGTGCGTGTCTGGCATGATCGCGGTGCGGATTTCCGTTTCCGCGATGAAACACGGCAACTGCATTATTCCGATCCCGATAGCGGAGCATCGTGCTCTATAATTGCCGGTGTTTCGCTCCGAGGGTAACCGTGCGGGGGTGTGGGAGACGGGGCTCCGCTGGAAAGGGCGGAGAGGGTCCTTGTAAACCTTCGTCGGTTTACACCGAACCACTCGCCGGTATCAACGCTCGACGCTATTATCGCGAACTTAATGAATAGACCGCTGACTCACGAACAGCCTGACGACGATAACGAGAATGATAGTGATAAACGATCCCCGCACACCGCCCCACTAACTAACGTATTCTCTTGCGAAGTCAGGGCAAGGACGGAAGGGGCTGCGTACTCAAGGCAATCTGCACGGCGGCCGCCAGAAGTCGAACGGAGATTGGCAGAGCCACCTTCTTCGAGGAAATTCTCCACGTCGTGTTCGCGTGAGTGTAACGAAACCTAGAGCTGGTAATTGTTTCCCTCGGTTAGGACCTCGTTTGCAACGGTGGGAACTCAGGTTTAGTCTGTAAGGTGTATCTTGGATCAGAGTATTTAGCAGTTGCCTGGAGATTATTGAGGTATAGTATTTAGAATTTGGATTGGTAGGTTGGAATTTTTGTTTGATGAAAGAATAATAGGGAGAGAGCGAAAATGTACAGGGGGGTTAGACGGGACTCCGTGATGGGGATGCCCCAACCCCGTGACCACGAGCGGCCACTTGATTTTGCTTCAACTATAGGAGCCCCAAGATTTGAGATTGCGTCGTATCACGGTCGATAGAAATACGAAAAAGATGATGGAAGGAAAAGAAGCAAAATGGATGCAACGTCGACGGGTACAGCTGTCATAAAAGTGTCGTCGCGTCCGTCCTCGTAGCTCGAAGTAGTTGGCAGAGTCGAGGCGCGTTCGCGTTACACTTTCTCGATAACGCGTTGAATTTATTCATGACATACGCCGTGACGCTTAGCGTCGTCGGTCTGCTACGTCCGCGGGAATCCCTTCGACAACTTTTCCCTCTATTTTAATAACCAGCCCAGGAAGTTTTCCCAACGACGCTCGAAGAGCCCGCGGAGTTAGCATTTCGCGTAACGCGAAAGGAAACGGAGCTATTGTTCGCTGGCAAGTAAAGTTGAAGGGCGCCCTCCGAGAGGGAGGCTTCGATAATTAATAACGCTGGTGAATCGCGAGCAACCCGATCGAGTGTTCGGCGTATTTTTAGGTACTTCGAGCGATCGCTCCTAGCGGAGAAACTTGGTGAAAGAGCGATGAGAATTTAAGAGGGTGCTGCCTCGCTTAAAATTCAGTCTTTCAATTCGTTTCCACCCCCGAGTTTCACCCTGGAAAATTGACTCGATAAACTATCTCCTCTGCTAATTAAATCATTAGACTTCACCTGCTGAATAAAAAGCGCCCATATTCTTTGAAAAGCGAATAGGATTCTGATCTTCAAGAATTTTTTCTAAATTTTCCAAACCTACAATTGTTCGCGAGCAACCTACTAATCCAAATTTTATTTTAATACGTAGATACCGTTTCTTGTTCCTTTATAAGTGTTTCACGATTTTGTTTCATGCTTCAGATTGCCTGGCAATTTCGACGACACGGATACCGTGACCGAGTACGAGAGAGCTTACTTCCAGCAAGAGAAGTGCGACGAAATGGAAGACAGGTGTCCAGACGTCTTCTAGGAGATAGGGTCCTTATTCTTAATTTTCCAAATGAACAATAAGAATCACAGTGTGCAGCGAAAACCTTTCGAAAACTCGAATGAGGGTGAACATTTGTCTATTATTCCCTAGGGAGATGTTTCTGGGTCCTTGTGAAAATATACGTGAAAGATAACTAAAATAAAATATTATTTTCTGGCAATTGAAAACCATGTAACTAGTTTTGTCTATTGTGCAACAATAAAATACTCCCCTTTCGAAACATCACCATCGACTTATGTTATTGTAATCAATGGGTTATTCGCGTTTAGTTAATAAATAAACACAGCCACGCCTATGGGCGTTGCGTCATCTATAGAGTAAACACTATCAATGGATTCATTAGTCTTACAATAATATCGCGTAGTTGCTGGGATAATACACGGTGAGCCTCCGAAGGTGCATCCTTCCGGGGATTGCGTGCTGTAGCGTGTATTTTGGTCGCGGCAACGCGTATTTCGCCTTCTGTTGTTTGCACGTGCACGCGCTGTAATGCAATTCACCCTTTGAGAACGTCAGCTGGGAGCTTGTGTTTGCATCGCGCATCATTAACGCGGCACGACCGTCGTCGATTCCCAGATCACGGCACACGAACGTCGTATTCTCGGAAACGCTTCGCGAGTCTACATTTGCGCGAGACGATTCGGTAATGTTATATTTTTTTTCGGTGCTCAGGTGAGTACTAGTCAGACGTTGCTCTACAGTTGACAGTCTCGTCGGTTGGCAATTTTGAAAATTGGCACAATCAACAGTTAATTTTAAGCATTCATCCAGTTGACAGTTACCAGATATCACTTGTCATTTGATAAATTCAATAAATGAAAATCAACAATGCCAACCTACACCCCAAGCGAAATATAAACAGTATATCGAACAAACATGTTTTATTTACAAATCTGAGGTCCAGAAAGTTTGTCTTGCTAAACGACCGCTTTTCGACGAGTTTATTAAACTTTAGCGTATGCAGTATTGATATAAACAAGCTGTACATATAAAATTCGAGGAAACGAACGAACCTGTTTCATTTTTCGAGGAGAAACGTCACAAAAATAGCACTATTACGCCATAATTCACGCGTCAAAGTTTCCGGTTGGGATTACAGTTGGCTTCCACGAAACGACTCGCTTTACCCAGGACATCAAGCATTCATTTATTCGGGAAAGTATTGCCCAGCCGTAATTTCGGAAATTCCCTGTCCCCGTTTAAAATGCAGCGACCCGTTTAATTAAGGGCCATCGGGCCAGATTCGGACGAGCGAAATCAGTTCGTCTCTGGGACGTTCAATAAATCTCTCTCGACTCATCGCGAGCGACTATCCAGCGATGTCTTCGGTTGTAAGGGGAGAAAGAAAAGAGGAACAGGGTGTGGCGAAGAGTGGTTGATGCAGGAACGGATCTAGACTCAATGGATTCTGAAGGAATTGCTACAGAGGGACCCTCTCCTTTTAAGGAAGAAAAAATTAATAAAAGTTTAGAGATTTGAACAATCGAACTTGGAGATTCCAAGAAAGAAATTTATTTATTTACTTTTTTACGAGGAGGCTCTTAGACCTTTTTATTGCTGAAATAATCAGTGGTTCTATGTTTAATAAAAGAGTATGTAGGGGTAGGAAGCACAGAAATGGAAGTAAAGACAATTTTAAACGAAAAAGGTACCGGAGTCAAGTGGATGAAAAAGAATATAATTTTAAGTTATGGTATGGTAAAGAAATCGACATTGGAAAAATATATCAAAATTGAAAGACATCATGGATGACCATCCTATAAGAGTCAGTTTTGATAACAACACCAAATAGAAAATATTGCAGTATTTCGTGAAGCGCCATTTTTCATTCCAAGTTTTCTTCGAACCCTCTGAGCAGTTTAATTTGTAAAATGACAAATAAGCTAAAGGTTCGTTAGTTTGATGGTAGACCCCGTCCCTGGTTCGAAAGGAAAAGCCCAAAGTGAAATTACCCAGCGGATGAAAGCCACGAGAACGGTCAGGATTCTTGGAGATTGGATAACGCGGAGACGTCGCCGTCGCATACATTTCGTGAGATTTGGGAAATTTAGGGGGCACCGTGATCCCGCATAGTCGCGGTCCGCAGCGTGGCTCGTGGCTGGAAGTCAACCTTCCTTTCCAGAATCTTTCAGAACTGCCTGGAATGCAGATTTAAAGCCTTCGACGACAAATCGAACCGAAAAACTCGAATGTACGTTCGAAAATAAGCTCGACGAAATGCACCGGACATAGCGAAATTGTCGACGAGGAAATTCCGTCGTCGTGGAAGAACGACTCCTTCGGATCTTATTTCTATCAACTTTCTGTTGCTTGATTTGGTGGAAAATGTTACTTGTCCCTGATAAGGTGCTCCAAGGGAGTTTTACTATTAAGGGCTGAAGAGTTTATAACTTCGTTAAATGGAATACATAAAATAACCGATATATTAAATAAGATAAACACTACACTTCCACCGATAAAAAGTTATTGGCGCCACGTTACGTGCTCCTCGAAATCAAACAACTCTCGTTCGACACGTTTTTTTATCGCTAAAAGTAAGCGAATTATTCGGGTGGTCTATCTTAAATGCCACACTCCGTATAATATAAAATCCCTGCAGCAATATGCGAACAAGTCTCCACACCCTCGCCATGAATTAATACCCAGACCATTCGTAAACAAATCCTTTCATAAACGTATTAGCATCCGACAGAAATACATTCTCAGGCCCTAAAATAACGCTCGCCAATGAACTCTTGCTTCGAGAAGTCCTCCAACAAATTCACAGCCGATTATTACAGCATTAGCGAGCGATTCCAGGAGTTTCCTCGTGACAGGAAGTCTCGAGTCGATAACTGGCCGACTAAACAGTCCCATGATCCAACGTTCGTTCACGCGACCGTGGACATTTCGCGAACGGAATCGCGAACGGTCGGCGCATCGACGTTAACCGCGAAAGATGTTCCTGACTTTCCTGAAAAACTTTCCTGGGTGGCAGCTCCCAGGAGAGGTCTGAGGTCTTCCAGTTCCGCAAGACGGCTGATATCAGCCCGGTGATTCCGAGAAATGAGAGCCCCGTGGCTCGTCCTGATTCTTGCCAAGATCCTGGACCTGGAGCAGCTGGTCCTGGGGGACGCCGAGTGTCACCGTAACGACACAGTCTTAACAATCCCGGCTCGAAGGTCGACGGGGAACCTCTCCAGACGCAGGAGGCTGACGTTTCCAAAGGACAGCGCTTTCGTGGTAAGTGTGTCCATCGATGATGTCGCTGGTGGGAGCTGAATCCACGTTTAATTCAAACCAGGATCGATCGTTGGGCGAGGATCTCTCGGGTGCTTCGAGGGAAGCAAGATGGAGGGTCCGGGGATGTTTTTGTGGAAAGAGTGGTGAATCTTCGTGTGTGCCGTTTGGGGAGTTTGTAATTGTTGATTGATATTCAATTTTGGAGACACTGTGCTTATGACGTGACTGGGTATCGTTGGTAGTTTAGATTTGACTTTGTTTGATTCTGTTACGAGTCGACTCGAGATGTGTGGACTATAAAGTATGTTTACAGTTGAAACGCTACATGTGTTAACGAGCTTATAACGAAAACAGAAGTGTTATTTTTGTTTAGATGACTATGTCCACTCTGCAATCGATTCAACTCCAACTGCCAAGCAGCTGGTACCTCGACTTCGAGTTTGACACGATCTGGCCTATACAGACTCAGGAGTACTATAAGAGGAAACATTTCATAAAAAAACCGTGGATCATCAAGCGACGGCATCGACGAGAATTGTACGCCAATTTTGAAACAGCGTTCGATAGGTACGTTAAATAAATTGTGAGTTGCACTGGCCCTTGAAAATAATGCTTGATATTGAATACTAGCTGCACCACCTAAATTTTTTTGAATTCGAGGGAAATTAATTGTAAGATGAATCTGGGATTAACGCTGAAACTATCCAGCATTACGGATTGATGTTACTTTACTCTCGTATGTACAACATCGTAACAGCACTGATATAAACTTCTTTCAGTCAAAATCTACCAGGAAGACAATGCGTTCTAAGAACAATATGCGAAGCAAGAACGTTGCTGAGCCCACCAGGCGTTTCCTTCGTAGAGGACGCCATTCGAGTGATCCTGAGGTATCATGAATCACCTTGAATCTTTTTTATAAAATACCACAGCTTAGACCTTGTTGTAGCAATTGTCCATTATGAGCATCTGTAATTTTTCATTACAGAAACGTTGAGAATGTGGCTGAAACTGATCACTACGACACTGCTTACAGGACGAAGGAGCCCTGCGACGTTGCTTACTCGTGCCCCTTTTCCTTGCTACAGATATTGTTATTTAACCTGTACTCTGACACTCTATCCTGACAATAAATATTTTTTTACTCGATATTATCTCTTCATTCGGATTAAATGTTAGGTCGTCCAAAAATTTCAAGCCACTTATACTTTTGCTACTCAAATTGATGTGTGCAACATATTCTTAAGTGTTATAAAAAAAAGGTAATTTCTCTCATTTTACTGTAGTTGTTCTTTTACCCAATATAATTTTCTAGCTAAGCCTGGGTGAATCTTCACATAATTAAAAAGACATCAAGAACAAATGATTCAATTATCATTTAAAATAAAGATTCCAAACACGTCCAGCTAAGTAAATTAACCCTGTAACCCGTATTCTTTGCAAAAATGATATTTCACAATCCTGAAGTATCTCTATCTCCCAACGCAGGAAATGGGTAGTTCACAGAAATAGCGTTACAATAGCGTCCCGTATGGTCAATTCGGTTCGATTCGATGTCCTTAACAAGCTTCTTTCCGTCGATTTCTCAAGGCGTGTAATCGGAGTAGCGAACGAAAGAGTCGATTCACCGAGACGGAACGTTTCGTTCATAAGGGAGTGCCGCGGGGAGGGAAGAAAGTTAAATAGAAGGCACAGAGGACTCCGAGAAAGTCGGGCAGCATCAGTTCCGAAATCCCATTGGTCCAATTAATTCTGGACAAAGTTGCCCCTTCCAAACAGTTCGCGAACTTCAGAAGCTTTCCAGAGCTTCCGAAAATGTTATTTGTTAGATGGTTTTAAATTGTCGAACTCCTTGGAATTTTGTTCTTAAAAAACGCCTGAGTGGAAATACCCAAAGCTCGATAGACGCCCAGACGGAGAAGTTAAGGTTATCTCAGCTCCCATAAATCCCAGCCTTGTCATCAACGAACTTCTTAAGCCCTGGGGGAGAATCCCTGCTGTTTGAAGCCCTCAAGGCGTAAACGTCCCAACCAAGTGAGACGGGCGAAGTGGATAAGCGGTTAATACACATTCGAAACCGGGTAACCAGTCGCGATGCGACACGACGCCGACGTCACGACGCATGTGTCGCGCTCCTGGTGGCTGTGACGGGCTGTTTTACCCCGCGACGTCATGCGTGACAACGTAATCGACACGCGTGGCTGCGATTATTGCCACGGCTACCGCCTACGCTCAAACATTTCCCACAGCTGTGGTTCGATCAACAAATTTACTCATTTTCATAATCCTCTTACAGTGTAATCGGACAAGTACTCGTACGTTTGTTTTCTTCTTGGTGTTAAAGTCTAAAGGAAATCTATTTTTGTTTCTTGCTTGGCTTGTGAAACTTTTCAAATTTCGTTTGAGAAATTCTTGTTGAATATTTCAGGAACTTCTGTACAACTACTTCATAGATTAACACGTTGATCGCCATGTCACCCACACGTGGGTGACAGTGCTTTCCACTGAAGAACTAAAGAAATTAATTCCGAATGTCAAGCATCAAAGGAAATGAATTTAAACCAAATTCGTGAATTTTGATGAAATTACAAGAATAAATACGACGATAAATGTTTGATTATGCAGTCTCCAATAGCGAAATAATATTTCATTGTAGTAGAAACTTTAAAGAATATTTGTCTGGCAGTCAACGTGTTAACAAATTCTTCTATAAAGAACGGAGGTTTCTTTTATAGAATTCTTGCATAATTTATTTTCGTTTTAGTAAAATCATGGGAAATTTCGAGATTTGAATACTTTTACGTCACTACTGGAATCTGAAAATTTTCCATGATTTTACTAAAACGAAAATAAATTACTGTAGGTAATGATTAAATATGAAATAGCTTTTCAAAAGCTACAAAATGATACGTAATACTTGCATATAAAGTAATTTTAATGACTTCAAAATATCGCACAACAACGTAAAAAATCCACGAACTTTTGGTTCGCCTTAATAGCCTATACAATAAACCAAGATGTCTATCCAGGCGTACAACATAAAAACATTCTAGAGGAAAGCGTTTCGAACGAGGATTCATTTATTAGGGTATCGCGACCGTTTAGGGGAAATTATGGAAACGATAGAGGCTGAAGATAATCTTTTTAGAAGACGAGAACGAGCACATCCCCGGCCTGAACGCGAGTCGCAATTTTCCGAAAGTTTCCAGTACCTCGGGAACTTCGTCGGGGCGAGTTTCCCAGACCATCGAAGTTTTCAAAATAGTTGTCAACATAATTGCACACCCTCCCGCGAAACTTCCACTGAAACTGCGACGTTATTAACGTCTATCCTTGTACATCGATTGTCTGCTGCGCCGCGGAAATTGAGCTTCGTGGAAGTTTACTGTCTAACGTCACGTAGCTTTTCGACTCCTCGGAATTCACCGTGCGCCCTGGACGAGCTATCCTCATCGTCGAACGCTAATCACTCTCCTTAAAACTCTTTCATCGTCCTCTCGCGATAGTTTAGAAACCCCAAAGGTCTATTTCGAGGACGCGACCCAATTTTACCAACTTCCGCCAGTCACGTTTCATCTTCAATTACCTTATCTCATTTTCGAGATGATCTCTCATTTATTTTTAGCTTTGTGTTTCCTGTATTCTTTATGTTCAAGATTATTGAACGATGGAAAGAATATTATTTTCTGTCCTGTGGGTGTAACGTACAATTTTGATAAAGGTAAAGTATTCTTGTTTTAAATAAAGTATGGAGCTCTTTACTCCACCCCAAAATCAAAGTATACAAAGAATGCTCTAAAATATAGAAACGATTCCTTTCTTTACCATGTGTAGTTTATAGAAATAGACTTATAATCTTCATGTTTCGTCCGACATTCCAGTTTCCCAATGCTGTACATTGTCTCCTGAAGTATGTCTGCTCGGGACACAAAATTATTACGCAAAATACGGTCTCGCATAATCAACGATAGCGGTGACAGCGATTAGCGTTCTCCCGCGACAGCCCGGCACGGTCGTTCGACCAGCTGGCTGCTAATTGTTCGTCAAATGAACCGAAGGAACGCGGGAAGCGTTAATGAACTTGACAATGGTCCGTTCCGTGCTCGAAACGCAACGATAACGGTCGTTTGACACCGACCCGGGTGCCATTCGTCGAGAAGACCTCGTTGAGGAGCAAGTGCCGCTGGTGAGTAAATTCATTTCCATACGCGCGTTCTTGCGTCGCTTAAAATGCGAATTTTTACGTTCGTTCGCGACGTGAAATTTCTGACGGTGGACCCATTCGTGTTATATTCAAATCTTCGCGATTGTCGGTATAATAAGTCTTGCGAGGTTAATTACGTGTTCCTCTGTGGACGAAAGAGAGAATTATAGAATATTTCCATGAGGAACATTTTGTTCTACATAAGAATTCATTAGTTTATCGCAGAATTCTTTATTCGTTCTTTATTCTATAATAGAAATTATTATTCCGCAAAAGAATTCTTTATTTTATAGCAGAATTTATTGTTCCACAGAAGAATCCTTTATTCTATAACTGAATTCTTTACTTCACAGAAGAACTCATTTTGTTCATTGCAAAATCCTTTATTCCACGACAGAATTCTTTATCTCGCAACGAAATTCTGTATTCAACAGAAATCGACCAGTGCAAAGAACATACATTCTTGATTCCGTAGGACGTACACATTTTTCTCTTCCCTGGAATAACAAAAATAACAATTTTCGCATTCTATACTTTGAATCGCGACGTCCAGGGGTCGTTATCAATTTCCCAGCGTTTCCAGGCCGACAGGTAAAATCGAATTGGACGAATGAGAGGTGAGAACGATCGCAATATCATATTTCTCCGAGCCCTTAACGACCGGGCTATACGTCGCGGGGAAAGAAAGGAGGCCGTGAAGGAGTCTCGATAATACAGTTTCCCCGATAAGCGAGATCACGTCGCCGCCATCGTTCACGCCAGAAAGGGCTGCCACGGTCGTTCGAGGTCCGTTGTGTTTTGCAGTATCGGCGTCACCTATCGATCATTTCTCCTGCCAGGCCGCTCTTCCACGGCCGACTAACAATTTCCTGCTTCCTAAAGAGTTTACCGAAGTGAGTTACAAGATATTTCCACCGGGAGCATCGATCTTCTGTTCACCTCTGGGACCACCAGATGCTTGGATCTCTAGACACTCGTTTATTGAATTTTCATTCTTAATATCCCGCTGTGTCACACTTTATTTAAATCATTAATATTCTAATTATCAAGTCGCGGTATCTCCTGGTGTATCTATCATTGTTTTTACGCTCTCAATTTTTATTTTCCTCTTCCGATATTTAGACCAGAGGAACATTAACAACGTTGAATTTTATAAATAGTTAGATTCATCGAAATTTAATTTTATATCACGACTCAGGGACCCCTTACATTTACTATCGGAATCCTGACGAATAACCATATGCACTAATAAGTCTATCGATTAATAGAAGCTTGATTAAAACCAGCACCTGCACAGAAAGTTTTGAATCTACATGGTGGCCACAGCAAAGTCAACATGTGTCGACGAGCGTACGTGCAGTTTAATTCCGCTTGGAGGTATTTTAAAAAATTCCGTAACAATTCCATAATTGACGGGGGTGCAGAAATTTCGCAGCGCCAAAATGTTTCCAATACAAGCTGGAGTTGCCACGGGGGCGGAAATTTATTGCATTTCCTCGGAGCCAGTCGTCCATTGACGGGCCAGGATCGAAGGGTAGACGCGTTCGCGAAAATCCGTGCGAGCGACGAAACAGCCGTCGCATCGAATGAACCTCTCGCTCGATCGGATAGGATTTATCACAATCAACGCGCGGGAAAGCACGGAAACGACACGAAAATTTCTCGGCTAGTTCCGCGTCTTGTCGAGTGAACGTCGACCTCCTAAGACGTTAATCGAGAACGTGACTTCGTGTGCCGACAGCTATCGATCGTTCGACGTTTTATTTGTTTCTATGTTTACGGGAATTAGATCCTTTTTGTGAAAACGCGCGGGAATACGAGGAAAAGGGAAATATGCTGTGGCAAAGGCCTCGTCAAAAGGTGAGAACAACGGGAAACGGTAGAGGATAAAAGAAAACGGGAAACGGTAGAGGATAAAGAACAAAACAAAACGGGGTACAGTAGAACCTCTGTTTAAAAAAAAGAAACAGAGTAGAGGCAGTACACAATATGGTGAGAGCTTCGTTAAGAAAAAAGATGGAATTTAATACAGCGGAGAATTGAGAAAAAGTTATGAGATAGTGGAGCATATTAAAAATAAAGATTGTACAGTAGAACCTGATCCTAGAAACTAAAGAAATATAATGCGACAGAATTACCCATTTAAAGAAAGAATTATTCCGTGTAAGAATTCTTTATTCTATAGCAGAATTAATTGTTCCACATGAAAATCGTGGAAGAATTTGTAAAATAAATGACAAATAGATCACTGCGGAGTGTCTATTCTATTCTTCATATATATCACACTTATGGTTCTACATAAGAAAGTTTGACAAAGTGTTACCTTGAGCAAAACGCGACTTTCGATGTATTGTGACGAATCGCGCCGGGAGCCCTCCGAAAGTCGGTAAAAATGACATCAATTCTCGTCGAACCAAAACGATTTCGTAGACGCGGTCGAAACGCGCAGGGTGGGAAGAAAAACGAGGCGCGCGAAATGTCACCCGGCGACGCAATAAACGACGCCCGTTGCTCGCTGGCTGCCGCCCACGCTTGACGAGGAGATAATTTCGGGGTCGACGGGCCGTTTCATCGTACGAATTCGATAAATAAAAAGCACGGGCTGCTCGGTAACTCGGGGGATGTACAGAGCTGTCGATTTTAAACGATACGCGGCCGGCATCGACGAAAATTATTGCCGATATCGAACAATGTTCGTAACGAATGTGAAAAGGGTCTCGCAGAGAACTGGCAAGTGTTCGAGAAAGATTAATCGTCGGATTTTACAGAGCTGTCAATACGCTAATGAAACACCTAACTGTTCACATTTACCGGGGGAGCGTGCTTGGATATTAATTTTGTGTAGTTCGAGGCGCGGTATTTAACAATATTTGAAAAAGAGTTGGTGTATTAATATTCTAGTCAGAAAGCTTCATTTTCTCTTCGTCGCATTATTATCGTAGAACAATCCTCAATTAACGCAAAACTTGAGTATCTTCGTCCCCCTTTATCTCAACCGACCCCACTTTCGTTAGCTATTATTCCAGGCGCTGCCGTATCAAAAACGTTTACACTAAAAAATATTCGTGTAACACAGTTGATTAATCATGTAAAAAATATTTCATTTAATTGCTTTCGTCGAAAAGGTTTCATAACACGCCCTTAACAGTACCACGGTGAAATTCCTGATCGAAAGTAATACAATATGTTAACGTATCGCCAATATTTGCACGTTTCTGCTTCCCGAATGAGAAATAGTTTTCGGGGAACGGTAGAATCACGTTCGCAATGTTCCCAGTGTGCAGAAGTTACAACGAGAACGAACGAACGAGGGTGGAAAGTACTCGAGAAATTTCAATCGTTTATGTTGACTCGTCTAATAGATTCCGGGGAGATTCCGGGGTAAGGGGGCCCGTGTTCTGATTCGATCAGACGGAAATTTCATTCGATTTGACGTTCGCCAAGCTCGTCCAAATTTAAATCACAGCACATGCGATTGGATTCCGTTGTTTAAGTTATCGAACTTGGGCGACATCGTCGCCTTAACGCTCCCCCTTTACCTCTTTTCTACGTATAAGGATGCCAGTGTTCCGATTTAGAGCTATAGAGGTAATTTCGTTGTTTTGAAAATGATGCTTTGCAGCTCAGTGACTCTCAAACTCTATCTTCTCAGGGATCCTCCATAGGAGGAGCAAACTTTTAGCGAATTTGTACAGTAGAATTAAATTATTGAATCTCAAATTATTCAATCACAAGAGCTGAATAATTATCTTCGAATGTTATATGTAATTTACAGTAACGATACATCCCTTAAAAGGCGAAAGGGGTTGTGGAACAAAATGATACCTATGTTATTCAATAAATGTGCTTTTGAATTTTTCTGAAAAATTGGCACGAGCTTTCTGGAAAACCCGATATAAATTCAAGTTCTAATTGAGTCTAATTTGTGAACTCTACTGTTCGAAATCAAACGAAAACTGTTACATGGCTTTCAAAAGAAATTACTTTTATCCCTTTCGACGAAACCAGAATGTGATGAACGCGTTGTAAGTGCAAATATCGATACATCTCTATTGTCGAGTCCGTTGTTTGTTCATGTGAATTGTGCAACTATCGAACGGTCGACTAATGGTACATTTGGCTTAATTGACAGTCCCAGAGGAAAAAAAATCGGTCGTTCGCGCTCGAATTACGTGCGATTTCGTGATTTCCTCGTTCGAACGTACCGCATTCTGTCTATTTCAATAGCTTTTAGTAAACAAATGGCGTACTGCCGCTCAACAACGATAGAATCAGAACGCTTTTTTCCCCCGCTGGGTCGTTCGCAATTTTCACTCCACCGATTTGGAATAAAATACCAACACAGGGGGGGGGGGGGGGGAGTGAAAACTACAACATTCGTTCCTTTCCATTTCCTAAAAAACGTTTCCGTTGCGGTCGCGGGACGCTTTTGTGAACCGAGTGAATAAAAACTAGATAAAAATTCGTAGGTGATTGAACAATCCGGCCACGAGTACTTTCCACTCGCGACGCGTGGATTTCATTGAAACTAAATTTTGGGTTTGCACCGTTCGACTACGTTCGTTTAGTAAATAAGTTAAGCTTAAAAATAGTTCTTGATACCGTAATGTCTACTTTCGCCATCGAATAAAACCATATATCTCTTTAATAACGACACTCCAATCTGGGATATATAATTATAGAACGAATAAAATTGCGTGAAAATTCTTCGAAAATTTAATTCTCAGTCCTCAAGGGTGAAGCCGCTAAAAGTTTTCCTTCTGGAGGACTGAGAGCCACTGTAGCACTGGATATAATACCGAGGCAGAAAATGATCTTACTAATGAGGCCGCGGTGAAAGGGTCGAAAGAGTGAATACAGTGAGCGAGGTATAATAAAGTATGGGACATAATGACGCCGGCCAAGAGAGGAATATTAATAACACAGAGCTTAGCCAAAGGGACAAAGATGGAAAGCGTTGCCGAAAATTGCGCCGGGAAAATTGACGTTCGCTCGACAAGACGTAAAATGGCGGTGGCAGGGCGCCGAAGGAATTCGACAATATCCTTTTTCCCAGCGACAAAGGTGGAATTCCTTGGAACAACGAAGGGACGGTGGCTTGGAGGGGGGAGGGGAGGGGAGGGAGCAGTAACGCGGGAATAAAGAAAACCGGAGGGAAATGGCGAAAGGAGGATAATCAAAGAAGAAAAATGACGACGGAACGCGAAGTCATAATGCGGAGAGAAGGAGAGAAAACACGGAAATGTATTTTATTATTAATGGCTGAATCGTAGAGACGGCGAGGACGACGATGCCTTTCATGGCCGCGAAGGGAGCAGTAACGAGGTCTTCCCAAGAAAATTGCGGGACTTTTTCATTGTCGATGTGTCCGATCGCGTTAATTGCTCGGCTAAAAGAACAATTTATGCGCGTCGGGATTTGCCAAGAGGTATTCGATTCCTTTTAGGAAGACGTCGCGGATTTATGTGGAAGGGGGTGGACGCATAAAGTATGGTAATTGTACTTTTTCTCTTTCGTTTGAGAAAGACGAGACTCGATTTAAATATCGGATTTTTTGTTCAGTGAAAGTCTTGTATAAGTAATATTCTCGCAAGTCGATTCCTTTTATTTTCAAATTTAATCTAATTAAAATAAAACAAAGTAAAAGCAGAGTAAAAAGAAAGAGAAAATGATACTAATAACCCTGGGAATTTCCTTTGATCGTCATTCATCCCGTGTAAACTTCCCGGCTAGAACAAACGAAAATAAAATTCGAGAACGACGGTCAAACCGAATCTCAGCGTGCACTAAATTAATAATACGGCAATTGAAACGCCCCGCACCCGGAGCAGAAGAACAAACGATTCCACGGGATCTCCGTGAAATTCTGGGCGAAACTTCGTCAATTAAACTCTTCGCCGTGTTCAATTATAAAACACAGACAGTCTCTTCGCGACTTCTTCAAGACTCGAGTCTTCGTGAGACTCTTTCGAATTCCCTTAGTCCTCGGTGTCAAACACGAGATGGAGAAAGTTTCTCATCAAAATGTACACTTAAGGGATTAAAACGGAGAAGGTAAGGGCGGAGAAAGACGAAGAAGATGATGAGCACACAAAGCAGAGGGAAGACGAGGAAGATGATCGAAGACGAGGAAATGAAGTTAAGACGAGTGCTCGAATTCGTTCGGAAGAACACCTGACGATTCGATGCATAATTACACGAGGAAACGAGCGATCGTCTCGCCATAATGTCGTACGTTTGGAGAAAATAGCATTTCCGAGCAAGAAAGAGGCTTCCTTGAAGAAACTGATGTCGTCGATTCGTAAGTTGCCAGGTGATCGCAGAAGCAATGGGAGGAGACTGGAGGATGAATTAGCGGCGATTCCCGCCAAGTTGGCCGCACGTGAACTGGTTCAACGGTGTCGAGCTGGAAAAATCGACGGTCTTTCGCGAAGTATGCAATCTAGCCGCGCAATTGCGCGGCAGCGTCGTGCCTCCGTCACTGTCGAGAATACATTTCGATCCTCCGCCATCTTAACCCCTTCAAGAAGTTAGGGAAGTCTTAGGAATTTCCTTGGACTCTTGTCTTCTCGAATTTAATTGTGTTTGGATTGAAGAGATGACTGGGCAACTCAGTCTTCATTGAGAGAAATTGTATATTGACTTTGTAACGACCTTGCTTGGAGACAAAATGATCCTTAGAAATTGAACAGTCCTCGTTTCGAAATAAATCCTTTTCTCCAGGAAAAATCAAAATCGAGTTCGTCTCCCCAGGGTTAATGGTGTTCCTGTCCATCGATTCACGCCATGAGGGGTAGTCCATCGTGGGTGATTGTTTCCCGAGGACCTGCCCCAACAATTCTGGTCGTAGAAGAGTCAGACGGTCAGGGCTTACGGCGATTCCTACCAAGCCCAGAAAATTACCGATCTCCTCGACGCCTCTTTTATTTCACCCCGAGTCGTCGAACAATTTCTCAACGGATTATAGCGAGATTTGTTCCCAGGAAGTTGGATAATTCCTTTACAACTCGCCGCAAACCCGACCACGGTGGAACTTTTCGTCCCGCGCTTGCCCGCGGCGGGACAAATAAAACAATTTGGCCGCGACTTCGAAATGTGTCCTGTCGACTGGCTGGAAAATTGCACCCTCTCCGGTCGCCATCGTTCCGGGCTCGAATTAACCACTTCGATTCTGAATTTCTCCTTTTAAAGTCGAAAAAGAATTGCTCGAGTTACTTGTTCGCTGAATGTAACTGGATTGGAAAGATAGAATATTTATAAGAATATAGAAATATATTTTCTGATTTTTCAGCGATGGTCATTTGAAGGTGGTTAACGAAAATGTGTCGTCGTATTAGAATATTGACCTTGAGAAAGATTCAAATCAGTCCTCATCGCAAGCAGAATTGATGAAAGTCACTATTTTTATTCATGCAATTGGAAAGTTATTCGAAAAAACGAAAAATATCTCGTGAAACTACATCGAGAGACCTACACGTGTTCGAATTTTTATCTCGACCCAATTACTCCTTTCCATAAAATAAAAATAACAAATAACCCCCCAGCCTCCAATCCAGAGTATCGTGGGCCGCGCCCTTAATAAAATGTCCGTCTAGGTAAAAAGCTACCCTTCCATTGCGAACAGCGGCCAAGCTTGACACAGGCATGCATTTCCTTGCATTACAGAAAATTGTTTCGTTTGATTCTCGTTGAACCACGAAAAAACGGAGGGCATCGCCGTTTCTCTCCGTAATTGCATTCTCTTGATCGTTTTGTTCCGTGTAATTAGAATATAACGTCGGCCAGAGATGGAACTGTTCAACCAGGAACGCTGCTGTCTGCAGTTGATGTTGATATTCGCGATACAAGAAAGCACAGAGGATTTACGGTAATCAGAGTTTTCTGAAACGATGGACCGATGTGCTCCGGTTGATTTGACGCCGACGACGATCTCACGTTCCTCTTTCCCTCTCATGGTTTGTTTGCTTCAGCAACTTCTTCTTTTTCGAGCTTTTGAATGTTAATAAAGTTCCATCGGGATGATGGGCGTAGCAGGCAATGTAGGTCAGCTCCTTCGAGGAGCCTTTTGAATTTATCACGAGGGAACGCTGGTAACTTTTCACCTTTTCTTTTCAGGACAACCATGAATCGGAACGGAAGTTGTCTCCTCCTTTTAATACTGTGCGTCGCCGTGAGTGATTATCAGGTCAGCTCGGACAGAAACACTACTCTGTCGCGACGCAAACGTTACGTTGTCTTTCCTGAAGGATCCACGTTCTCTGTGAGTTTGACTCGATTCTGTTTATAATCTCGAGTACAATTTGAATTAAAGTTGAACGTGTCAACGCATAAATTTAAATACTATAAAAATTCATGAATGGAACTAATTTATTGCCTCTAAACATTTCAATCTATCCACCATAAAAATCATCCGCCAATTTCCAATATTAATTCGCACAAATCACTCCAGACTCTATAAAGTATCTCCAGTGATTTTTCGCAACTGCATAATAACGTAGTTCCTCTAGAATGATCGCGATCTGTAACAATATTCAGTCCCCCGGTATCTGTTTATTGGATCTTTAATATTTTACGGCCGATTCAATGCGAAGCGTTCAATCAGACATGAATTGTTTCGATCAGGCGCTCGCGAATTTCCGGTACGGCTCGATGCCTCGCTACGATGATACAAATTGTAAATTATTGCCGCCAGCCCGTGTTTCGTGATTCATTATAAACGTCGCGCATTAAACGATTGATTGTAAAAGTAAATCGACGCGACGTTTTACAACGGAAAGCTATTACTCGCTGGTACGGACTGCTTCATACCGAATCACGGCAAACGTTTCGCGTTAACACGAGCGCCGATACTATTGGTACACTGTTAATAATTACAGTGTAGGATTCAACGCGTTGAGTATCAATAATCCGGAGAAAGTACTACAAGCTTCTGTGCGATTTTCTAAGGAACGCGTAATGTTTTATTCTGATCGTCATGACCTGCAGTAATTATTATTACCTTCTCCGTACGAGATAGGAATTGATCCTGGAAAAGTTTCCCATCTCGATCTGATTTGATTTGAATAAAATGTTACAGATATCTTCAAAATATAACAAGGTGTATTATAATCGAGTTTTTGATAAGTCGAGTGAAAATGTACCACGAATTTAGATAATTACTACCCGCAGATCGCGCTTTGTATGACGGTGCACACACTGAGCCCGGACGACATTTTCACGGAGGGCGTGAATTGGGGCATCTCGTACGACCTGCCCAACGAGAGCAAGCCAGCCCTCGAGCCCTTTCTGCAGCTCAGACACGACCAAATGAAACCTGGAAATAAATACTCTGGTCACGCGGTCGGTGCAATCGAGAAGAATGTCGTAAACTATCCAGGATGGAACAGCTACGAGAAATACAGCTTCAAGTCTGGCAAAAAAAAGTATTATAAACCTGATTACTATTACCTGCAAAGGAGACACCGCAGGGACCTCTACAGTAAATTGGAGACCGCCATGAATGCGTAAGTTGATATTCAGAAATTGTTCGCAACCATGAGGGCATCTTCCACGAGCACTCCGTGATACGAAACTCGTCTATGGAAAATTCCTTTTTCACAACATTGTGGAATATCAAAAACCATAGAAGGAATATCGAATCAAACTTTCATTTCATATCTCTTACAGTTTCATGGATATTTACAAAAACTAGTTACGTGATCAGCGTACACGACAATTTCTTTTTCATCCAGCGGTCGAATCATTCTTATACATTCTCGGTAGAAGTAACAACGTAGAAAGTAACAACGGGAAAAGTAGAAAAGAACTACGAAAAGTCGGACAGGTAGAATAGATCTGCATGCCTCCAGACAAGTAAATTAGGGAACTAGGTGGTGTATGTAGTCAGACTAGCACAGTCGTATTTCTAGTCGAGCGAAATGACACCGTTTGTTGTCGGACACACTCTACGATATTCTTTGACTAAAGAAAAAGCCCAATCTCCGACGTCTGTGCAATTAAGTACGAGTAGGAAGAAAGAGTATGCGGTCAGACTTATAGAATTCTACCATGTGTTCGCAGACAAGCGAAATAAACCCATACGTAGTCAGACGAGGTGCATAGGATTGTTTCCTTAAAGGAAAGGATTCTCGTGCGAAAGTAAAAGTGTAAAGTTGGACTGTAAGAATGGAATGGTGCACTTTCATACAAGTGAAACGACTCCGTACCTAGTCAGACGTTCTCCGTTGGTCTCGTTTACAGAAAGTGTCTCTACGATTACTATAGGATTAAACAAAGCGCGAAGGAAGATTTTATATACTCCAACAACCAGAATAGAGCGAATAGCACGAGTCTGTAAGTTCTCAGACAAAGTTCCACGGCCAAAGACTCTCCGCAGATTATACGCCAATTAAATTAAACTAACAGGGAGACAACGACTAAAGAATCGAACCTCTGGTACCTGTCAGACGTGGATGCTCGTGTCCCCTGACAAGTTAAGAGATCGCGAGAGGCAGAGTGAATTTTCGAACATCCTCGACGTCCATTTACGTTGCCCAGGAGTGCCCATTAACCCCGTATCTCTAAATCGTAGCGAGGAATAAATTCTCACGAAGACGGAAGCGGGGTCCTGGGGCGAGTGGCACGCCCGATAATAAAATGTTACGGTGGCTTTAGTAGTCTCGATCGTGATCGAACGATCGCGGTCGTTCGCCTTTATGGAGAGCCCGTCGGACCGTCTCAGTTTTTTCCATGTCATCTACGGTGATGTATTTCGGTCGCGTTAGTGTAAAATGTCGTCGTCGTCGCGTTACGACGACGGTATCGAGCGCGATGGCCTATCGAGCGCATAGACGTCGATAGGGGTGAACGTAACGTCGTCTCCCTCGTGGATGCAACACGCCTAAACGGGAGAAGTGCGACGCCGCGGTCTATAAACTTCGTCGTGAAAACTCCCAGCGATAGGCACCGATGCAATTATGTACTGCGTATTTATTTATTTATTACGTGCATCGTGGATATATGATGGCCCTGTAAATAACCCACTATCCAATTCTTGGATTTATTTATTAAAAAAATGATTGATACTTTACTGGGATTTTACTGTTTTAATGTCATCCGAATGGTACCGTTCTAATATCGATTTTAAAATACCATTGTTCGAATATTAGTATTCAAGTATTATTTCTCAGATGGTGTTATTGGAGTGTGAAACAGTGATATCTGATCTTTACGCTGTTCCTATTCAATACTGAAACATTAGATTGTCTCAATTTATTTGATTATTTAATCTTGTATTTATTTGAATCATTTTTGCATCGTCCTAACAAAAAATAGTTTATCTTCTCCTTTTCCTCCCTAAAATAACCTTCCAACTAGGAAGGAAGTCATATATTTCGTAGTATCAAGAATTTCTCCTGGGATAATTGTTCTATTTTTCCATCCCAACCTAGATTGAAGTTCCTCGAAATGTTTCGTCGGAAGAATATCAATTTCAAACGTAAATACATCCACGGCGCCAAAACGTGATTTTATCGCTTCGAATTGTTTCCCCGAGAAGATTCCACGTGACATTTACATTCGTCCGATTCTGTATCGGTCAGCGGCGTCCAGCCGACGAAAATAATCAAGCCCCTTGGCGGTGGATATAAATCTGGTTATGGGCAGAGCGAACGAGACAGACGAGGAGAGAACCAGCAAACCATTTCCCTTCGTGGCTGTTGGCCCCAGAAACAGATAAATGGTCTTCCAAGCTCGTTCAGAAACAACCTCATCCCCCTACTCTTACAACGACTGTTACCTCGCTACTACGGCAACGTTCCACGCTGGTTGAGGCGCCACCCCCTGATTCATGCCACCCTTAAGTACCAGCACCAGCACCACACCGTGTACCAACCTCTTGCAAAGCCACCGCTACCAACGTCTGGAATCATTTTTTGGCCTACGGAGAATAGTACCGCCATTTGTTTCTGTACACTATGCGTGCTCCTCAAGCTAGGAATAATTCACTGGTCGAATATTTCATCGACGATCGAATGCTGCGAATAAACTTCAAATATCTCGGTATTTCACGTATCATTAAACGAACATTTCTGTTCAAATATTACTACTTCAATCTTCGATGTTCCAATATTGCTATTACGACAAGAATATCAGAGTATCGTTATTTAAACGTTATCGTTAAAATATTACTATTCGAATGTTGTCAATTGTTATCGAATCGGCTCGATAATAAACGATCAGAGGAACGAACAAGCCTAATTTTCCCGTGTAAAATCGTCGAAGCGGTCGAAAGGAAAGGATCTCCGTCGTAAGTAGGGTTATGCAACCGTTGGCGTTCCATTTACAGTCGGAAATGAGATTTTGGAAAGAAACCCTTGGCCTCGTAATCGATCGAATTTAAGAGATCCAAAAGAAGCCATAATACGTAAGATAAAACGATTTGGCGTGGAGAGCAGGATGCAGAAGGGGATTGTCTCCGCGGGCTTAGCCACGTAGCATTAATTCCACCGAGTTTCTTCGGATCCACTCCTCCAAATCTCCATCCTCCCTACAGAAGAATCTCTCTGAATTAATGGCAAGCATTTATTCGGATTGGCGATCACAGGACGCGACCTTATTTCATAGGGCCGTGGTTTTCTCTCCATCTTATATCTCCAAGCCTCCTTTCCAAGGAGTAAACATTGTGTATTTCGATATAGAGCCAGGCTAATGTCGAGCAATTTTTCACGTGCAAGGGTAGCCAGGTTAAATTTAATCGCTTTCTAATGGAAGTATATCCTAACTTTAATACATAATAAATGGACATTCTTTCAGAATGAATTTCGACGGCAGGACATGCGTCCTTCGAGCCCTCTGCGAGGCGTCCCAACGCTTGATGCCGAAAGGGAACACACTCGTCGAAGAAATGTTGAGGATATCATTCTCGTAAGGCTCACAATTACTTCCCCGCACGATTCCCCTAACCTTTCGATGTACAGTGTGTCAAGAAGTACAATATAACTCTTAAAATTCCCCTAAACCATCGTTGTAGGTTTCCATTGAAACGCCTGTTCTCGCACGAGCCAGATGAGCATCACGCGTACGGCAAGGCTCATAAAGCGGGCCACGAGGGCCAGGATTGCGCCAGTATGTTCGCCGGATGCAGCTTTTCCCTCATCGACATGGCCCTCGGGAAATACGACGCGCAACGGACACGAGAGCCTCAACTTCCGCTCGGATACGACGGAGCCACCGATCCGGGACGCTCTTCCGGGGAGTGGAATAGGTACAACATGAAATAAGGCGACGGTTCTCGGGGTGGGGAACCTGGGGGAGGATGTATCGAGAGAAAACTAGTCCTAGAGTCTCCGTGGGGTGCTCTTGGGGCTCGATTTAAAGAGGAAGTCGTCAACGGCGGACCTGAGCCCGGTAGAGGCGATGCTAAAGATAGAAGATGCTACTAAAGATGTGTAGCGATCTGCGCCACGCGATGCAAACGCTATATTTTTGGGAAATTCGATTTTATGGGATCAGAATGTGGATAGTTCTCGAACGAGGAATGGCGACAGATTCCGGATTTTGTAAGTGTAAATATACAGGATGTACATGAACAAATGCGAGAATATGTAAAATATGAAAATTAGATCAAGATTGTGTTGTGTAAATAAAAATGTTGGTAATTATGCAGATGCTCGCCGATTTTGATGATCTTGAAGTATGTTAACAAGGGAAAAGTTGTTCAAAATAGTGACCTTGACGATACATTTCAAGCTCATCGAAATCGGTGAGGTCGTCAATCACCTACATAATTACACTGCAGTAATTATTGCATTAATTAATTAATAAGAATAGTATTCCACGCAGGTGAAACCGCGGAGCGCAGTTAGTTACATAATAAAATACCCAAATCTCTCAAAAAAGCTTTAGCACTTCGTCAAATAGAATATCCCAGCCACTGATCGGGCAAAGCCTACCACAATGGTTCACGCTTAATTTCTCAGAAACGGTCCCCTGACGCAATGCTTTGAATTAACGTCTTTTAATTAGCACCAGCTGATACCCTTTGCCGCGACGGCGTACAGTTTACAACGAAAGACGTCGTAATACGGTGGAGTGAGGGCGATATCGGTTCTACCTCATGAAGGAGCGTTGTGCTACGGCAAATGCCTCGTAACTTTTAGAACTTCCAAGATGCTACGGGAACAGCGATACGAGCAAGATACTGGCGCACGCTGCCGCGTTTTGGGTAATTGGATGAGCTTACCTATCGACTGGAGGGGGACGGGGTCGGGTGGTTAGAACATGAAGCACAAGCGGGTGCAGAGGAGACTGGATAAGGGCTGTCTGGATATAGGTGGTTGCGCTTTTCGTAACGCGACGTCCTGGTGGTTAAGTGTACGACTCCTACGATAATAACAATTCTTTGTAATGTTGCTATACCGAGTACCAGTATATTTCGTTGTAATAGGATTAGGTTGCGCATCGGGCCGAACGTTACCCGAAATCGGGAAAACTGTTTCGTAGCAGGCAGCTGCAGACGTTCCGCGAGCCAAAGCCGACTTTGCGTAAAGTCGCGGCGGTTTGCTGATTTGCATGAATGCTGCCGGCATTGTGGTTTATCCCCGACAGCGATACGCTGAAGGACAGAGATTACTCGTTTGGGACGAGCGGATGTAAACGTACGACCATTTAACTCGGGTAATTGGATGTACTCGTTCCGCAAATTGAAGGGGCTGTCCGGGTTCAGACCACCTTTCCATATTAATTTTTCAGATATTTCGTTACTACCGGTAACATATTTATATTTCATATGTGTTCTGTAATTTCTGTTAGTGTATATATTTTGTAATTACTAATCATGTATGTTAAGTTCGTACCTTTTTTTTTGTGATTACTAATAATGTGCATGTACACATCTCGTATATATTCTACAATTACTAGTAATGTATATAATTTTCTATATTTCTGTTTCTAGAATTGCTGTTTAATGTCTACAAACATTGTAAAGTAAATGTTGTCCAATACCAAAAAATACTGGCACCAAACCTATAACAAAAACCTACAAGAACAACAGCTCGACACTTTGCAGCCTGCGCTTTCCGCTACAATCTTAATTTCCTTTTCTAATCTGATTTTCACCAAAAAAAATTATTGTCTCAAACAAAAATAAATTCCTAGAACCAACTGCTCTTTCAGAGCACTTCGCCTCCTTAACAAATTTCAAGATAAAAGTTCCTCGTCTCGTTTTCGATGGATTCTTTAAAAAACGGAGACCATTGCAGCGTTTAATTTTCCCCACGCCGAGTTTTCAGCACGCGTCGAGCCTCGTCGATGCCGGTGACGTGTCGTCGCGGGGCGTCGACGATAAGAGATGAAAAATCGTCGCTCGCCCTCGGACAGCGATGCGGTCGACGCGAACGACGAGACTGTTTCAGCGACAGGGCGAACCAGCTCTAGCTCGTTGCCGTAGAAATTGATTTTGGATTTATTCGGTGACGTCACTGGCCCGAGGGTCCCTCGAGAACGAATGATACTTCTGCTCCGCGTGACGGATGGCGTTGATACAGTGGATACACAGAACGAGACCAGGGAATCCGATACGTCTGGATATTGCCTGGGTCTCGCTGCCGAATGACGTTCGCG
Source organism: Hylaeus volcanicus (assembly GCF_026283585.1). Classification (NCBI taxonomy): domain Eukaryota; kingdom Metazoa; phylum Arthropoda; class Insecta; order Hymenoptera; family Colletidae; genus Hylaeus; species Hylaeus volcanicus. The sequence continues at coordinate 5,282,121 of NC_071978.1, read as the reverse complement.
CCTAATTCGTTTTCGTCGAGCGACGAAAAGGGACGATTCGTGTACCAAGTTGTCGATTCACCCCAACCCCTAATAATAATACGTTCTTGTTCTACCGTGATTGTGTATATCGAGAAATTTTAGTAAATGTGAATTTACTACGGGTGGATTTTAGTGTTGAGTAAGGGGACGGAGAAATTAATATTTAATGGTAGAAATAATAATATGTTTGGTATGGAAGGTTAGGTATAACCTTCAAGATAAAATGTGGAATGTATAATGTAGAAAAAGTGAAAGTAAATATCTTCATTTTCTCTTCTCATTTCCTTGCTCTATATTGCTGTACTATTTGCTTTTCCTTCCTTCTCTTTTCTTTATTTGACAATAAACTTCTTGGCGTATACAACCTCGGTAGACGAGGGACGTATTATCATTCTTATTTTGCAAATTTACCTCTAGAACCGCATGCTTTGCTATACACTTTATGAAATAATAACCAAGTTAATATAAAAATATAATGAAATACCACTGCACTATCTTCATTACGAATTAAAGTAGAAATTACATTCGTAACCCATGGTGAACTATGGTAAAAGAATTAACAAAAATTTACTGGATAATCCAAAAACGTTTCGGTCCAAAATTTTCTCATGCCAATAATTAAAATTCCGTATCTATAACGAGACTCTACATACGTACAGCACACAATCCTTCTTGTTTTACACCCACTCTGTACGAGTTCCCTATTAGGAAAGGTTAGCCTCCATTCGTTCTTATCTATCCCGCTCTTTCCCAGTTTATGATACAACCTACTAAACGTTGGGAATTGAGTAAGTAGAGTAGCCCCGCACACGGTCAGACCGGATTTACGCGGCGCGCGGATAGTCGGGTTAAGTTGTACGACGGCCATAACCGGTCAACGAAGTAGAATAAGGACCCGTGAGGTGGGTAGACGTGTAGAATAGCATCGTGAGTGGTCGGATGCATCGCACCTGACCTCGCGTCGGGGAACCGTTCAACGTCTGGGTAGACGGTGACTGAGCTAGAATGCGAGCCTGTGTGAAATCGGACAAGTTATGCTATAACTCGCCCGCTATAAATGAAGTTTCCCACAAATGTGTTTAGGTCTGCCGATGTCAATCGTATCTTCTGACTAGTGTGGATGAACTGGGAAGTGGAACGATGCTTGTACCTGGCCAGACAATAGGCGAATAGAGCAGACAAGTAGAATGAGATCGTGCGTGGCCAGGCACGACACATTGTGGTCGAGATTGGATAATTCTAAGAGTACAAGTCGATTCAGACTATACGACACGGACCGTCACGTTCCGGCAACGACACGTACCGGCACCGACACGACAAAACATTAAAACACGCGTTTTAATGGAACTACACGTGACGGTCCGTGTCGTATAGTCTGAATCGACCTTAACTCTAACTGCCTGGACAGACAAAACGCGAAATTGGCCGGTCTTCTCGTCTCGGCAGCCGAATAAAATTCAGAAACAGCGAACAGATATCGATTCCACGACGGTAACACCGCCCCAGTTCGCGGGCCAAGCCGGGCGTGGTGTAGGCTGCTTATAACAACCCTCTTTTCCACGACACTACCGATTCCGTACGGTTAACCACAATTCCCTCGGGTGAAAGAAGCAAGAGCTACTTCTCTGCCCTCTTGCTCCTCGTTTTTTCCGTTGCGAGGCTTCTCAGCGACACCGTGCTATCGGGAGACGCTGGTTTCTATGCATAAGACGCTCTCGGAAGCGCATTTACGGAATTATGAGATTACGCCTTGTTGCCGAGCAACACGATACGCGGCGAATCCGTGATTTGCCACCAGGCTTTCTCCATTTCGCCAAAATCGATTCCTCCCATCGATGTGCTAACTTTCCGAGGTTCCTTTCAGTTCAGGCACGAACTTTTTGATTTGCTCCAGATGGACTTTGGCTGATGTATACACTGCGTGCGATTACTTTCTACTTTATGGGGGTATAACACTGTGACAGGCCCAAAAGAAGCCATTTTTACGATTTGTTTGTATTACTTATTAAATTAATTAAAAATCGCAAGAGAATCTTTCCTATCCAGATAAAAACAAAGTTAGATCCCAAGCGTATGGAACTTCGGGCAAAAATGAAACGACATTAATAAATTTTTGTATATTCCCCGAGTAGCTTATTGCTTTGAAGCTTGGCTATCAACCTGAACCAACTAAAATAATAAGTAGATCCTAATATTTTTTGCCCATTCTGAGCGCAATATTTCACAAAAATGAGTTGCGATCGGATGGCGTTCCTTGCGAGAGAAACGAATCCCTGTTATACTATTTTCGCTAGCGGAATTGTGGGAAGGGGTTACATCGGGAACGGCTACCGACGCCTGATCGATAGCAGAATCAACTTACAGGATGACAAGCTCCCCGGGGACGACCAGTCCCGCAGGAGCCTGGCTGATCGACAGATCATATTGAGGATCCGCGGTGAGTGCATCGCATGTCTCTTTCACTGCGACGTTATCCCACTGACGAAAACACGACGATACTGGAAATCGTCTACCGAGGAAACCCTCCGCGTTAACAACTTGGAAACGCATTCCATTACGTTCGGGGAAACTCGCGAATTATCCTAAGAGCATTTATGTATCCTTTGGCAATATCGAGACGGCTCCTGAATATCAACAATTTTTATTAGAGCATTTCAGGAAGCATGAATCTCGTCAGGTACCATGAAGACGAGACGAAAGATGAGACATGTACCGCGCAGAAATTTAAATAAAAACAAGGTGAGATTCATATAAACAAATACAAAGTCTTAAAAAAAGAGGAGGATAGTACAAATATTTATTAAAACTGAAAGATTGCTCGACGTTGCCAGAGAATATACCCCTGCTCAGAAATTAATTTTTATAAGAAGAGAAAAGAAAGCAAATTGTAATTTTGACCCAGCAGGAAGCGGATGATCGACGTCGGCGGATTATCGAACGTTTAAACCAACGGATGGAGGGTTTAACCTCAAACAAAAGACGTGGTTGCAACGGGAGATACTTTCGTTCCCTATCATCTCCTGAAATAATGAAACTCGGTTCGCTGGCTGTTTTAATATAAAGAATAGTTCCCTTCGTTTTTCTTCTCACTGATGGAGAAACTTTCCTCCGCGGATTTTCATCGAATACTGGTTCAAACGAGCACCGTTAAAAAAGTTACGGGCATCACTGGTTGCTCCGACGAAAGTTCGAGATGAAAAGTTGAACCGCATAAAAGTGGTTACTGTATCGAGCCACGCGATGGTCGACCCGCCCCATCGAGTGTCTTCGTCGCGAGAATGCTTAGTCTGTACACACACTCGAATAGAATCCCCCGTTTAAAGACCCGTTTCGCCTAGGCCGTTGCATCCATTTAACACATAATATGAATATTGTAAGTGTTTAACGTGCTCGAGAGAAATTCCGAGTAAAGTAATCCTCTCCGTCGGTCGAGCACATATTTGTATTCGATTAGAACGTGTTTGCGCGATATAAACACGTTTTCGGCATTAAATGCGAATAATGAACAGATAAACGAGGATTTTTGGTCGAGGTACATCAGACTAAAACACGCGGGTTATTTGTATCGACTTTTTCGTCTACTTTCATCGAGTGTTTGCAAGTAATATATCAGTTTGTATTAATTATCTCAGAAACTACTCGATTGACTAAAAAAAAAAATGATTGTTACCGGAAGATGAGGAATAGTTTACATGCAAGGACACAGAAAAAATTACAGGGATAAATTGTCATAATATAATAAAGACGAAAAGAAAAGATAAAAAAAAAACGCGAGGGGGATAAAATCACAGGAATAAATTAATGTAATATATTGTAGGTGAAAAGAAAAGATAAAAACAAACGCAGGGGAAGAGAATCTATCATCGACTACTTCATTTTGAAAATCGAATGAAATTGAAATTTCGTATAGATTCACTGTATCCTGACGTGCGTATATACTATGTATATACCTTCTACATATATGAACCACCCTCGATAACATCGCAGTATCCGTATCCACCTAACAGGTACACGTTCCTAAATGCGTGCATATTGCCAGTCGTATTCGCTAATATTCGATCAGCCACATTACGTATAGTATAATGGACGCAACGTGACCGGCATACGCGAAACGCGGAGTCGTTGGAACATTTAAACGCACGTATCGATGGAATACAAACAACCCGTTACACCACGAATTTGTTCGTTCGTATTGGGGATCATATACAATTTTTATTTGCCGACAATCTGTGCTGTTCTAGAAAGTCTAACCATTAATTATTTCATAAAACGATACAGATCATTCATCAATGTGTGGTTCAGTACTTATACAGTATTAACCAGATGGTTATTCATCTATTATTTCCCAATTATCTTGTATCTCTTATAATCGAGTTCTAGATTTCGTAATCGATTTAAAATACGCAAGTAAATAGAATTATTTAAATGATTTTCCTATTATTTGGAGCTCCATGATAATTACCGATAAAAGTATTTTTCTACAGCTCTTAGATGAATCGAGTCAGCAGCAATTAATTACTGGAATCGCACTTAATTAAAACGCTACGATCAGTTTTCGGATCCGTCATCGGCGGGAATCACCCTTCCAGAGCTGAGGCGTTTCCATAAGTAAATTTCAAGTAATCCAACCGAATGCCCGTCGCGAATCACAGTCAGGGCTAACATTAGCGAAGCGAGGGGCTCTGTTTGATTATCTACTCGCGACCCGAACAATGGGCGTCGGGGATGAGAACTTCAATCGCTTCTGACTGCTCCGCAAAGTGCTCTCGCGATAATCGATACTTTCGCGGGGAATTCACACATTCTTTTCCCATGTAACACGAGTTCTTATTTGTTATATATATATATCTTAATACGTGTACCATATTTTTATATGATTTTACGCTCCAATAAGTTTATCCTGTGTAATCACTAATAAAGTTTAGCTGAATTTACGACGTCTCCTCAGAATAGACACCCGAGTGCAAAGAGTTAAAAAATTATAAATTAGACATAGGTTGAACTTCTTGTAAATTGTCAGAATACATCTAACGACCCAGAAAAGTTGAAAGCATCTGTATGTTAGAATTATTAAGGGCTCTAATAGGCTACATTGGAGTCACAGAAATAATAAAAACAAAGCCAGGAGTAAGGATATAAAGGAAAATGAAAAAGTGTATATAAAGACGGGGAGAAAATGAACGGAAAATAAAATAAGAAGGGCAAATATCTTGCGAACGCTTTCTGTAATGCGATAGAAGGAGACGGAAGAGGAGGACAGTTTCGAGCATTCAATTTTAAGAAAATCCAAAGGTATCGTCGCCTCACTGAATCGCAGAAGGAATCGGCAAGCTGCTCGCGGAGGTCTCGAGAAATTAAGTTAATCGAAAAGGAGCAATTTGTTCGGGAAAGTACTGCGGCAACTGGCCGAATCGATACGACCCGCGGTGGCCGGAAATCTCAAAAAACCCTGGCCAAGATACGGTTACCACGGCTTCGATATGAAACTTTAAAAATAGCGTAAAACTGTTCGTTCTTTTCATATTTTCAGATTTCAGACGAGTTGTATTTTAACATTTTGCAAGTGTTCGTTATAAGAGTGAATAATTATATAAAAATAGCGTAGGAATCTCTACGAAAAATAAGGAACGGAGATACGAACCCACGATCCTCGGATCCACAGTCGAATCGTGTTCTTATTTGACTTCTTCTTGGGTATGGAGCGCGATACTGTAATAGACATAAATTAAATCAGTGGTTGTTTTAGTAGCTACATTTCTAAAGTAAATTAACCTTCAATTACTCATGATTTAAACCAAATCTTGCTGGCTGGACGAAATGACATAATTTCGTTTAAAATATTGACAAGCAAAAGAATTTACATGGAATTATTCTGAATTGGGAATAGAAAAGTTAGCATTGTGGCCATGGCTCGTAGGATTTTCGAGGGTCGTGCGGTCGCAACAAGCGAGCAAAGCGCTCCTCGCAGAACGGACCTAGGCGAGTTAAAAGCGGATTCGAGCTTTGCCAGTGGCTCGAAGCGTGAATGAATAATCAAACGGAGCTGGATGATAACGCGCCGACCCTTTTGTCCTCACCGAGACAGATTATTAAACCCTTAAGCTGCTGCAACGATGGATACGGGGGCGTGTGTACCGGGACTTGGCTGGGATTATTTGCGGAAAACAACGAGAAACGTCCAGGGAAGCGGTTAAATTGTTTATCGAACCCCCTTTTTTACTTCCCGACCATTGTTGGCGAGTTGGTTTCGATCCTTCTAGACCCGACGCCGACGGCGGAAAACAATGGATATTTTATTAGCTCACGTTTCGATGCTTTGGATACTCCGACTTTGCCCAATCGAATTTGTATACTCGTCATGTTTATAGGCACAGTACAATTTACTTCAGCCCAATCGTAAAATATCACTTGCAGATCTATACAGAGTATTTACAGTTAAGTCTGGACAAACTCAGGGAATCGACTCTACAACTAATTTCCGACAAAATGTTCCTACGAGACATTTTTCGAAAAATCCCTTACTTTAGGAATATTTTCACGTCGTTGCTATCCGCGCACTTCTTCTTCGCGCCTACTTTTTTAATTATCGCTTTTAACCCGTGCAGCGGCGTCGCGACGCGCTTTAATTCCCGCCACGTTAGCCCCGAGCGGTTCCTTTCCTTTTAATTTTCCCTCTAAACGGACGGAAATAGTCAATTATGGACGTAACAGTTTAATCCTGTAGGAAGCAGGAAGCGGTTACAGACGGCGAAACGTGTTTCGCGTTTTAAATAACGCTCGGAGGATAACGATACTCCGTATTTGTTGCTCGGCCGGAAGCCGACGATGTAGAAAATTAAACTTCAGCTTTCTTTTGACGCGATCCTCGCCCCCGATGAAGGATTTATTCCAATCTAACCGAGCTATCACATTGTTGTTTCATTTTTGTGGGTTACGTCGTGAGCGATGGTTGGTCTCTAATTGAAAGGAAATTTAACTTTGAAAATCGCAGATCTTTCGCTGGCTGGGAATTCAATTCTGGGATGATCGAGCTCGCGGAAACGCGATAGGGAACTTCAAACTCGCGTTATCGAAAGTAAGTTCGACGTTTCGTTGATTCGGATTACAATTCAAGTGATTTGCGACGAAGTAGTTCTTTCAGGCGTTGCTGTGTAACTTATTTCATTATATGAATTGTTACTCTTGAAAAAAATACTATATTGTTTTTTCCTCATTTGTTAAAATTTAAAATAATTATGTATGTTGAGTAAGAAAGATAGAAGTAATATAAAATTATTACAAAACATGTTGCATATCAATGGATTAACGATCAATTTAAACATGGCCATTACATCGACCCTTTTCTCCTCAATTTTTTATCGAACAACCTTTTGTCCGAAATCGACAGTCTTCTGCGAACATGACAGTGGATTTCTCCCCATCGAGACCAGTTATCGAGGGTGCCTCGCAATTATATTTCCGTAATTCCAACGAGATAATTTAATTCTTAAGTTACATGGTCCGCATCCGTTTTACAGCTGCTCTCTGTGGGCTCCGTTTTCCATCGTGGAATCTCAACGGCAAACAAAAGGATCATATCCGTTTCCGCAGATCCTAACTCGTGACATCCCCGCGGGGACGTACATTCCGTGTGCACACTGGCACACCTTACAAGTGCTGCGTAATTCCGTTCCGTGCTAGTCAACCGAAACTCGTCGCTTTATTTAATTACAAACCACGGAAACGCTTTCAGTGTCCCCGGGAAATGATACATCACGTTTGCAATCAGCATATGATTACGGTAATTCTTGTTAAATTTACAAATTTAACGTTTCTCCTTAGGAAGTATCAACGTGTGTGCAAACCACCTGCGAATTTTGCGAATTCAAGAATAGCTTGTCTCGTTCAATTATTTTTCTTGGCACTTCGACTTATAGAAGTTTTAAAAATGACTATAGTATGCTGTTGCGACATACATCTCTTCTGAAAATAAAAGCGTTCGAGGCGTTCAGCTCGTCGGTAAATCACCGTCCAATTCATTTGTTCGTAGGTTGAGACTTTCGACCCTGCCCGCGAGAGGCTGGTTGAAAATAATGTCACGCGGCGTTTTACCTCGTGAACTTTAATCGAAGCGTCCATGATACGGGGTTGAACGAGGTCGTGGGGGTGGTTAATCTTCGAAAATTTTGACCACGACGCCCGACGACGCCGGCGAAACGGTCGCCGTTCAAATTGGATGGGCGGGGCTGAAGGTCCTGGATACTAACCATAAGCCGCCATCTGCTAACCGTCGCCCGAACAATCCTAGAAACTGCTCCTCGTGCAGCGGGCTTTGCGATCGTTCCGCGTTCCAACGCCCGAAACGAAATTCTACGAATACCCCTTTCCCTTCGGGATTCCTCCACGATTTCGGTATCTTCCTCTTGCATCTTTCCTACCCTTCCTCCGCGCCTTGATCCCTTGTCCATCAAAGTTGAACAGAACTTTGTTACCTCGTGCCGAGTAAAAACGTTCTCAAATTTCGAATTTCTGATTTCAAGCGCGAAAACATGGGTCCTAATTAAACCATACATATCTCACGAGGGAATAAAGCTACGAAGAAAATACTTCCACCGTGCAGTAGGGATCTTTATGCCGAATAACTTTTGCAAAAAGATTCTTTTGATAGCTCCATTCCCTCGGGAAACATTGAACCATTTGAACGAAATACCCTGTAAAGTTTATAATCGTAATCACAGCGAACGCGTGGACTCGGTAAAAGTTGTTCCATCAACTCCATTTTCCAAACTACCACCGTCATTAAAAATTATTCTCACACTCCAACGTTGAATACAGTGGATGCAACAAGTCTCGAATAAGTAACAATTTTCGTTTCCTGATTAAAAGTGAATAAAGTGCAAATTACTTTATGAACCTCGCATCTAATCCTAAGCAGAGTCACAGTGCGATCGAAATCTGGTCTAATGGACCCATCCCTGAACAACGAAGTGTTATAACTGGTCGAGGCGTCGCAAGGAGCCTAATTTTCGCACGTCCTCCGCAGTGGCCGCAGAGCAAAACTTTTAAGCCGACTGCAGGTGAGCGTGAGGCAATGCGGAGAGGTTCGCGACCCGTGGATTCATGCTGGCGCTAATCAATGATGTATTTCCGTGCAAGTTCGTCCTAGATATCTAACCCCCGTGGCCGCCGGAGGACCCACCAGAGGGGAGGGTTTTCGCGTTATTATTCGAGCGGCGAGGTTAGCGGCGAGACACGCGCAAAGTACCTGGGAATAATTCAACAAGTTCGCCATTGAAACTGGAACGCGCTAAACAACGCAGAAACAGTCGCATTGTGAATCGATGATTAATTCAATTCAGAGGCTAATGCACACTGTGATCTGTACGCGACCGTATGTTTGGATTCCTCCTGACCCTGATTTAACCACTCCAAAACTACGTTGGAATATCAACGTGGAACGTAGAATTAATTTTGGGTGCAAAATCAGAAGTTTCTTAGAACGATAAATGTCAAATATTCACTAAAGAGCAATGCCGGTAATTAACATGAAGTTGTCCCGAAAGTTTCTTTCGCGAGTTACACTCAATTATTTTATGTGGTCGTGTTTATAAAAATAGACAATCTAATTTCCTAGATATTCATGTTGCAACAGTAATGGAGCAAAACGAATCGTGCACAATTCAGTAATGTAACATAAAACGTCAAATATTGTCCATGTATTACTTATTAATAAAGCGAAAGAAACTTTTGGGACAACCTAATACACAATTCGTTTTGAAAAGTCAAACCATTGTGCTACCACGAATGCAATGTGACATTTGTTAATTCCCACCCCACCCCACCCCCCGCCTCCTTGTCACAAAAAAAAAGCTGGGCTCGCAATCTAAATGTAAATTTTGTTTCACGGGGGATTTGAAATCTGTCGCTAATTTTAGAATCCACGCTAGTTTACTTTTAATATTTGCCACCCGTTGTTCCCCTTCTGGTTCGAGTAAAAAGTGGCTGACGGGTTTCAGCGTTACGAATTTACATGTTTCCACTCTTTTTACACGTAGACGCGAATGGGTTCGGTTACAGCTCGTTAACACGGACAATTATTAGCCCGCCGCAAACTTTCACGGTCTTCGTTTTTCTTCACGGGAGACGCGCAGTTTATAAATCGTTAAGACTCTCCTCTTAGGGCTTGTGCAACGGCGGTGTTTCAGAAAATGAGGCAAACAATTCCTGGCTACTCGTCGATTTTGATTCGTTAACGCCTGGCGTTCCGGTAAAGTTTCACTTGCGAAAACTTTTTCAGTGCTCCTTGACAAAATTTATAGCCTCGTGATCGGTAATAACACGGTTCGCATATAAATCCCTCTATATTGGCTCTGGGATCTTACCTCCATCTCGCGTAACGTATGTTCCTTTAGTGTCTTCCTTTAGTATCTTCCTCATTCAAGTGTCATTAGAAAGCCCTCGAGAGTCTTGAAACAATTAATTCATCTTGGTGTGTTGGTGACCATATTGTTGTGCTGTTCCGCTTGCTCGTGCTTATCCTCCAATGCTGACTATGAGTTATAGTTTCATCTTAAATAACGCATCCTTAAATCGCTGTTTTAAAGAATCCTCTCGCAAGATATACAAACAAAACATAAAAGCGATCAGAAAGATTAATCAAACTTTGGTAAAAATCGCAAAGAAGGGATTAGAGGGATCAATCTTGGAGATATCGCAAGTATAAAGTGATTTTATAGGGTTGCCGCTCTGAACCGATCGTACATCCTCGTAAAAGGAGAAATACTGATACGCAAGGGGCATAAAATTTCTGGCAGATCCAAAGCACGTCGTACGCGAATCGAAGCGCAACGCGTAAAACTTCTGATTTTCGTCAAGAGCGCCGAATACCTCGTCGAACGATTTTCCAACGGAAACGCACGATCAAGTAATTCCTGAGCGGCGAGGAAATTACAAGGATGAAATTACGACACGCCAAAGCTGAAAGAAAATTTGATCGCGAACGTTACGTTGCTCGTGCGTTCCGTTGGACGTGTGGTAACGTGAAATTTTTCGTGATATAACATTTTTCGACAAATAAAAGTGAAACGACGAACGAAGTAAAATACAATACGCGTTACGAACACGAAAGAATAAAGTCATAGATTGCGTTGAAAACTAAATAAATAAATGAAAATTAAAACGAATTCAAGTACAAGATAAATTAGTACCGAGCTAAATTATTATTTCGTGTTCAGCGAAATGGAGTGTAAAGAATTCGGGAATAACAGAGTGCATTTTGCACTTTCATGAGACTTTGGTTAAGATGACTTACGTTTGAGGCTCTTTTTCAGATGTTCAGCTACCTCTTCTTGGTGTGCTGTCTGTCGCGGTTATCGAGCGTTTCGGGGGTGAAAAACATCACGCACGGGGTTGCGAGACATCTAAGATCGATTGGATTCCCCGATGGAAGTGGCATGGGGGTAAAGTACCAAATAAATCGTTAATTTTTCATCGACTAATGGCCACCGTCCACCATTAACTCAATATTAACGTCGTTATATCCTCTGGGTTTTTGGGAATATACAGTTACTCGCAGAAGTATCCATCCATCTCGTACACTTAGACGGTACTAATCTTTCTCATTTATAATTTAAATTATTATAATACTTATTAAATGGTATCTAGTGGCGGTGACCGGACTAATTTTTCACATATATCTTACACGTATATCTACACATTGTTTACGTTTTTAATTATCATAATTCAACTTCTAATTGTTGATTCGTACACTAGTAATTGACTGATATTAAATTTTTTAAATAAATAGAAATACCGAAAAATGTGGCTCCATCTCTTGGCGAACCGTCCGAGTTTGTCGTGAAGACCATCTAGGGCCGGCTAAAAAGTATGGAAAACGCCTATGGCGAAAAACGAATAAAGAAATGATAAATAAAAAGAAGGGACAATGAGAAAAAGGAAATGTTATAAGTTACAGGAATAGTTTTGAATATTTTCAGGTTGTTTGCGCCATCTAGCGGCGCGAGATAGAAATTATTTCACGACAAACTTGGGCGGTTCGCCGGAGATGGCGCCACATTTTTCGGTATTTTTATTTATTTAAAAAATTTGATATTAGTGGAGTAAAATGCCCGCTTTTAACTGCCCATAACTTTTGAACCAATGGATTCCTCGCCTTAAAACTAGCATTTTCTTACTATAGCTCGGGTACCTCGGGATCGCTAAACCCGTAGTGTAGCTGCATATTCGCATACTACAGCCCTTGAGGGGCTGATCCGTTGACAATGATAGGATTCAAAGCAGACAAAATTAGATAAGAATACAAGCTTGTCTAACAAACCAATAACCGAACAATCGAATAAGCATTGCAAAGAAATCGCAGTACGGTGCTTTTATTCGTCGTTTATTATTTAAATAAAATTTTGCCTGTCTGTTGGTGAAATGCAACCATTCATTTTCGCACAGGGAGAATGATTCGCTGCATGGAAATCGTTTTACCGCAGTCATTTTCATAAGAAATCGTTTTTATTAAGAAAGGGAAAAAATTACGCTCATGTTCACAGATATTCTTCGCGCTCGGAGTGCCCATTGATATTCCCAACAAATCGGTGCTATTTTCTATGTACTTCGAAGCGAATTACGGTCTGCCCGGAGAATGGAACTCCAGTTATTATTTGGACGAGCCCTATTACAGGAAACGCAGCCTAGATCGACGAATGGCGTACGACGTTCTCGTAAACAAATTGGAAAGGTGCTGACCGGTATCACTAAACTGCAGGCTTTGCACATTTATAGTGTGCGTGCCGCTAGATGGCGGAACCAACATGGAAATACAAAAAACCGTGTGCAGAATAATAACATCACAAAATCAAATAATGATATTACAATATTTAATTTTTGAAAATATTAATATTCCGTAGAATTTCTACATATAAGTTTTCTTGTGAGCACATGCCATAAATGCAACAAAACCGCAGTTTAGTCATCAGTAATGGAAGATTTTATCAATGAAAAAATAATACCTCGAACAGTTTCGGTTACTCCGGAGAAACTTGTCTGTTAAAAATGATCTGCGAAGTCGCGAACTGTCCCCTGACAAACAATGGAGTATTCGGCGATATTCTGCACATTCTGTTCACGTGAGTATACAAATGATGAGTAAACGCATGATTAGGGTATTCACAACGATATATTTTCTTACATAAATCCATTTATTTGATGTACATAATTTTATAAGCAATGTTTCGTTTTAAATATGAAGAGGTAATACGATAATATTACACCATTTCCTTACAGGCCATCCTCTTCCCAAGATGAAGGACTCCCAAGCACCATCACCGAGGCTGAGTATAGAGAAGACTGCGATAGCTACTATGAAAAATGTCCCCAAAGTCCATTAGCCCTGATAAGCCAGAATCTCGACGCTAATACTTGAAGAAGCCATGCTATTAAATGCAAACTTAATATTAGGATATCACAACAAAATTGCGCGACTTTAGTCACTTTGCTTCCCGAGATAGAAAGCTCGTTGTAAGATTAAAAATAAAATGCAAATGAACCAAAGCTTGAAATGCGACGTATTTTCTGAAACACTTCTCCATAATGAAAATAAAGAAATTATACGTACGCAATAAGAAGACGAAATCTAGCTGTACAGGTTGCTTTAAATTACGGAAAGAATATAAATCATTCCCGCAACCCGGTATGCAATGTTTCCCCAAACACAATAGTCAAATTCGCTTCGATAAGCTACATCTAGATTTTGACAACACAAAGAGCAATGATAAATTAGACCAACGCGAGGCAAACGTACACAAACGAAGTTTGTGCGTGCATTTCGACCGTTAATGGTCAGTACACTGAATTGAATATCGACTGCGATAAGCGCTAGTTCAAACACGATTTGATCACACAAATCCGTTGTAAATATTAACTCGCGTGATTAACTACCCTTGAGTTTACAATAACTTTGCAGTAACTTCTCGTGTATTATGTCGATCAGTACGATGGATTTGTTCTATGATAAAAGAACCCACTCAAACTAGTAAGACAAAATAATACAACATCAATGCAATAATCTCTTTAACGGTACCACGAAAGCAATGAGCAAAATATTATAAAAGAAAAAGACGAAAGCAATTGAGAATAATTAATAATTCCTTTAAATTGGTAAGATTGTTCGGCTTGATTTATACTCACTGTTTACACAACATGTAAGAGTATAGTTTGTTCACATGCAACAAGTACAACGTACATTAACGTGGCGATAAGTTTCGCAGAATAAATGAAATACCTGATTTTACCGAGTTCGATCGCTGTATTCATAATTGATTTCACAATAACAATACATGGACAATGCAGTGTACAACGTCACAGACCAGCTGGCACGATTGTTACAGATGAAAATTTAATCTAAATCTCACAGATACGAAGATGAACTAACATACAAGGATGGCTGTATTCGAATAACGTTGCAGTTGAAATACTTCTGAAGTACTAAATATGTGTTTAGTGCTTAGAACAAACGACGAGCAACCTGACATATTGTATTCTGTAGTGACCATTAATAAATAAATAGTAATATTTTTCATAAATAATTATATGTATAAATCATTTCTAAATAATTATATGTATAAATCATTTCTAAATAATGACATTTAAAATTGTTTTGAAAACTGTTTTGTATACTCTTTGCTTACACACAATATGTAGCAAATACATCATGCAAATTCTTTTAAGCTTTTAACAACAAACGAATACAAAAGTAGTAATTCGAATACTTTCTGAAATAAATTTCACCCATCCCTATTTGCAAACAAATGCTTTAAGGAATAATGTAACGAATACGGTCACTCGCTAAAAATTTAAATGCACGTAGATTAACGTTACAGCAATTTAACTGTAATTTTCATTTGACAGAGACAAACATATTTATTTCGCGAATCACAATATTCTGTCGACTGGTCAAAATGTATTGTGCCTTCAATTTTTGTTTATGGTGGCGCCGAATTAGGTCTAAATTAAATACCGGACATCTCAGTTCGAATTCCCAACGAACAAACTTCAAGTTTCGATTCTTTTAACAAGAATGGGCAGAGGAGTCCTGTCTTCCACGACGTTCCGTCTTTTTGTGAGTTGCAGAAGGTAATGTGATACGTTTTCGTATACCAAAAACGTGATCACAGTTGCCGGAGTCACCCTGGTCAGGTTCGCGCTCAAACCCTTGTAATAGCCACGCCACCCTTCATATCTGCAATTAGCCACCAGTAATACGCTTTCGTTATTTGCTTTCACTTTCTGACGTTCAAATTGTATAGAATCTACAATATATTTCCTCATTCGCACCGGCGTACGATTCTTGTCGTATTTTTCAAAGGTTACTCTCCACTGAACAAGAGCAATCATAAGTAACAAAGATATAACTGACACAAAATCAGTTTTGATTGATAATATTCGTTAATGAATTCTACTACAGTTCAACTATATTGTATATTCCAAATACTTCATTATTTTTGTCGACCAGCAAATGGAAGCGTAAATGATTCGTAAAATTAAAGAAATGGATAAAGGAGTCTCTAAAAACTCGTACATTTCCAATTCTGTATAATTTATTTCTCATTCATATGGTTTTGTATTTCTGGTGAAATGCAGGTACAAATACAACGTATAATCGTACGTACTGCGTCCAAAAATCGTACTGCTGGTGGTTTCGCAATTGAAACGTCTGATCGCAATTACGTCCACGTCACACACGCCCATAAACTCACGGCATAGAGACAAACATATTCCCATCTTACATATTTTGTCGCGTTAACATCCGTGGTCCCGGCACTGCGATTAATGTATTTGTAAAAATATTCAAGTAAGAACGCGTGGGTGACGCGAAACTGTGTCGAAAGCACCTACTTGTCACCGAAAAAAGATATCTGAACAAGTAATGAGAATCATTAGTGGTGCGAGTCCAGAATCCGTGTCTTATACAAATATATTTCGTCGATTGATTTTTACAGTTCCCGCAGACTATTGTGAAACGCAAATTCCAGGGATCGATTCGTTCAAACCAGAAGAGAGAGCGTCTAAATAAATCAACAGCCAATCGAACGTGAAATAATCAACAATCAGTTGCTGTGCTTATTATTAAATCGTTCATAGTCGTATTTTCAAAAGGCCCGTATAAATAAATTCGACCTACTTATTAAACGTTACAGTGACATTGAATTTTATTGCTACACTTCGGTTGCTCTGAGTACCAGACTCTACAACATTCATCTAACGTAGGTGACTCGAAATAAGGTGCTTATTCATTGCATACAAGAAACATGAGAGCACGAATAACAATGAGATTGTAGATAATAATTACATTCCTACGCATACACTTGTCTTAATATCCTTTATCAATGAGACTTTCGATAGACCCCATGACTTTGCAGATCACGCAAAGATGTCGGAAATTCTCGTCTACATTCATGTTCACACAGTCGCATTAGAGAGACGATATACAAACACTATAAGCATACGCATAGTCTGTTGCTTATGCAATTATGTGATCAATTGAAATGTAAATTTAACTATTATACGCTTTACCTTCCATCTTTTACTAGTTAAATTTTTACAATAAAATAGGAATTCCAAAATAAATATTGCTCTTAATTATTAGACGAAGAATATTAATTTATGTTAATCGGAACTATTAGATGTAATTTAATAATTTGAGTACATGACACATATATTTTACGAGTGCCAACTCGCGTAAGAGTCACTATAATATGAGAGATAATTAAGTTAGTTTTCGTTACAATACATAAGTATCCCCTTCTATGCTTTACAAGTGCAAATAAAATTATTTTGTACACATAAGATGTCGAATAAATTAAAACGTAACCTCAAATAACCTGTGCATATTACTATCACTTCAAAAACTACATCGTACAATGCGAGAAGATTTGAAATAGTATTTGCTCAGTGCAGATGTGTATTTTTTATTCATTACAAAATAAAATATTCAATCGTTAATATGAAAGAATCGTCTATAATCAAATGACCATAAAATAATACATATTAAAGACTGCCTTCAATTATTCCTAATAAAAAAAAAAAACTAATGCTGTGTTTATATCTTTCGAAAATAAACTTGAATTAAAATATTATATTACGTATCTGTCTCTATAATCTCGAAACACTTGCAGTTTAATAACTTCACTGAAATACTATTATTAAGAACAATAAAACTATTCCTATAGCATTCGTTCACATATTTCATAAGTTACTTCTGCAAACGAATCCCCAAAAATATTCTCTAAATCATTTGAATAGTTACCTTTTATAACCATGAAATATCACAATATATGTATTTTGTGAGAGAAATATTCAACGATATGTAACAATCTAAGTTTTGCATTGATTTATACCAATGTAAAGCAAGGAACGGCATCATAGAAATACATATTTCAACACTGCAGAGACTTCGCCGCTTACATGAAAGTGTATGTACGGTAGAGTAGCAGCTTTTTCTAATAATACTGTTTCAAGCGTACTCTCGACCAACCAAAAAATTTCGAAATTTCGGAATAAAAGTTACACTTAAGCGAATCTATTCTATCAAATTTGTAAAACTGTAAAGCTGGGCAAATCCAATATCAAAGCATAACTCGATCTCCATAAATTACAGAATATTCAACTGAGACTAATGTTTTCTTTTTCTTCTATAGTTAAAAAATTAGATTAATATAATCTAAACAGTCAATGAGAGTCTTTAAGCACATTAGAAAATGTTTCGTAAATTACGGTAATTAGACAAATATTTGGTGTAACATGTACTAAGTATGGTGTTAAGCCTTTATAAAAACCCCTCATGCCTTCTGACCTCCATATCGATCGTATGCATCCTATGCTGCCAGAGTAGTTGTGATGATGATCTTGAAGTCGCGCTCTTACAACTTGGTAAGGATAAGTAGAAGCAGCGGCAATTAATTTGGAGATTGCCGCGAAGACGATGTATCTCATTGTGCACTGTAAATAAAGAATATTGTTTGTAGGTCGATCTGTTTTTTAATAATAAACTTATATACTAGATATCGAACTTACCAATTTAGTGTCTATTGGCAAATTTAGGCGAGTGTTGTATTGATTTTTCAGCTCTTCATAGACCATAAACTGAATGGCACCATGTGAAACACCAACCATTCCAGGAACGAAACCCTACAATTAATAATATATTAGTAATGAATAATTCATTAATATTCTCTTGTATAAATAGTGAGTTTACTAACCCGATACAAGCCTTGGATTCCTTCTGTTCTATAAATTTTTTGAATCGCATCTATCGTGCCCTTGTATCGGTACTTTTCTGGAAGATTTGCATCATCCTTATACTGCAAACACAAACGTGTCTTCACTACCCAAAGTGGATTGGTAATAAGTAAAGTAAGAATCCCAGCATCTGCTGCAGCAAACATGTGCCAGGAAGGTCCCAATGGTATTCGACTATTTCCTCCTTGAATCCAGCCTTTAAAGGTATTGTAGCTAAATAATAAGAATTCTAACATTATTACACAAACTCTAATAGGTTTATTTCAAAATTGATCCTTTGTAATAATTAAGATCAATAGAGGTTCTTACAAAAAGAAGTAGCAACCCCACGCACCGCCAGATCCTAATACATTTGGTGTTACACCTTTGTAAAGTCCTCGTACACCTTCAGTCTTGATAATCTGTTGTATTGCACCTCTAAGACTTTTATATTGTGGACCAGACTTCGGACTGCCATCATTAACTGTAAGAAAGAAAACAAACGAACATCGTTTATTTTATTAAAACCGAATCTGCGTTTCGATTAATTTTTTGAGTGGTACTATGGTCAGCTATCGTTTATTCTGGTTCAACGCGATGATATTGAAGAGAAATCAAGCGATAAACGAAATCTAAATATTTTTTCACTCCGATGGCGTATCATGGTTTATCGGTTGCGCTTATTAGAACATCAGTCACGTGACTCTGTATTGTGTGGAAAGCGCATTTTATTTTTAATTAGTGATTCATTAATCGTTTAATTAATTACTAAGGACAACAAAGAAATGATTACATAAATATTTACGAACAGTGCTGGTAAATAGGTTGCAAAATGCGAAGAACCTTTTAACGCGATAACGAGTGTACTGATAAACATCAAATTATACAAAAATAGTATACACATTTTCCTATATAGTACCAAGTATTCATTGTTTTATAATAGCGAGCAAAATTTTATACGAATAAATGACGAATAAAATCAAACGTATAGCAACGTTTTATTTGCGAAATTCATTCGATAAATAATTACTCAGATAAGTTTTTCTCCATTCAATATGAGATACAAAATCATTCTGTAATTCAAATTCCAATATTTATTTAATAATTAAAGAATAATAAGTCGCTTATTTATTATTCATTATTCGAGATTTTGTTCACCTAAATAACCTTAAATGTTTTAGTGCCAAGCAATGCAATCACGCTTCTTCAGACGATTCGTGACGTAACAAGACAGACAGTTTTGTTCTCCATTCTTTTTAATCATAGCGAGACAATCGTACAAGTTTAATTTATTCAATACTAAAACCAGCGAAACTCGGAGCATAATTTTTTCATGCATTCATGATTCATGCAAACATTTGATCATGCATTATTCCTGTTAAGAGTAATTTTAATGTCGGAAGAACGCGTTAAAATTTCATCGTTGAATCTCACGTGCTTCTGACGCAATCCACTAAATTTCTTGCTGTTTGGTGTGCGGCCAACGAATTTTATGACGAAAATACGTCGGCGACGAGCTTTTTCCATTACACAGTAGTCATCGGCCTTTCGAATGATAACAGAAGATTAAAGCTATGATAGATAAGCTCGTTAAAGCCTATAGTGTTTGTTTACAGCCTTATTATGTATCCAAATCTTCAAACGTTATAATTAAAGTATGATGTGCTTTAAAGTAAATAAAACTCCTAGCTACCATTCGAGTAATACCGTTTACTATTAATTTCAAATAATTTATTTTAATTAAGCAATGAAACTAAATAAATAATCTACAAAAATTGTTATTCACGAAATTAATTTCGTCAACGTTGATACTGCAAATGTTATACATAAACCATTCACCATAACTTATTTAGACAACTGACGTCGGTGAGTGGGAATATACTCCTTTAAGTCAAATAAAATGGTTGTGTAATCAAGTTATCTATCATTCGCTACATTTAAGCAGCAAATGTAAGGAACAATAGAAAGCCGCAGACATCGCTGTATCGTTAATATCGAAAGACTAATTATTGATAATCCACGATATATGCAATAGAAATTTCGATTTCGAATTATTTTCGTTTCGTTTGATAGACATTTCTACTTTCCATTCGTTGGTGTAAATGAAAGTCCACTTTCCACCTCACTTGAAAATATGGCGGACTATCTCAGTTTTGTGAGATAGAACATCTAGTTTTGTTTTTGCACTCGCCGAACCGAAAAATAATGAAGGTAAAATACAAACATCTGTTACTCAACAATTTCTCACGAGGAAAAAAAAAGGAATAAATTACAATCATGCCTCGAAGATATTTAGCAATTACTAATAATTTCAAGAACGTATCGAAGTAAAATTTTTCCATTTCGACGCCGAGTGGGATATTATCGATGTATATTTTTATGACATTTCATTGGACAAAAACAGCTAGATAAGATTAGTTTTTCATCGTCTGCAACAAAGTAATTATCCCGTCGATACGGTACATACATCGAGCTCTAATTACAACCGTAATTGCGCGAAGTAACTGAAAGACAATCATTTCTGACTCGAGGACAATTATTATCATTCGACAAATTAAATTTCGATCATGTTAATCATTATATTTTCGTGTAAAACGTATTACCGATCGATATGCTTGCAATCGTTTTCGCATGAGCAGATGGTGACTAGCGCACGCTACGCGACGGTCAAAAATACTTCTAGATCTTTCTCGACAACGCCACGTGCTTCTTCAAATTGACCTTGTCGTATAATCTCATACGATCGTCGACCCAAAACGTCATCGATTTCTACTCAATTACTGTACATAATAACCACGATTGCAAACGTTAACAAGCTCCCATTGTTCTAAAGTACGCATCTGTATTTCCTTGTCTCTCGTCGCGGTAACAATTAACAATGCACGAACACTTCTATTTCGTGCACATTCGAACAACGACTACTTAACTTCCCGATAAGCCTTGAAAATGATATCTCATAATACTGAGCGGAAAATTCGAATGGTGATAAAATTTGTTGCCAACAATTGTTATTTTCGAGACTGCAACAACTAAGAATACAATCTGTCGCAATATCTTTCTATTCTGTAGCGCGAGAAAATGTGAATTTAGACAATATCCGGGAAATTGTTCCGGATGTGAGATATTTGGCGATTGGAGGCACACATGACTGACCCACAAGTACGGTAAACGCGGTTTTTCGTGATCCACTCTGCTCGTAATTCGTAGACTGAACGCAGACGTAAATTTATTGATTTATTTTCTCGAATACGTACAGTTGATCAAAAGTCGAATCATTTGCAGTCATGCAAAATGGAAAGGCGATAAGAGTTTTCATACTTTTCTATTAAGAAATGAATAAGAAAACAGGAAGAAATGTTTTAAAATTGTGAAAAGATAACCTGTAACACTACCTTATGAGTTTTTATATCTCAAAATTATTGGTACACAATAAATCAATGAGGAAAACTTGAAGTATATATTTAGAGCTTCTTAAAGTGCTTGGCAAACATCCAGTTTAGTAATTTAGATAGAAAAGGAGAAATTATTTCAATAACATACTATCTTGATGACTCATTGGAAAAATGAAAATTGTAAGGAAAGATAAGAATATTGTATATATGCATAATACAACAGTAGAAAATATTATTAACAGATATGAAAATGAAGCAGAAATAGAAAATAAGACAGGTTGCTATATAAAGAAATTATTAATTTCTTCAGAATAATATTTTATTAATCAAGAATTTGAAGAAAACTCTGATATAAGTGGCCCTGAAAAAAACATTCTAGAATGAACTGAATGTCAAATACTTGCATGACACAGTTTAACATTTGATGGTAATACTATGATGACAAAGGAATGGTAAGTTGTTATAATGTTGATAAACTACATTAAATATTTCCTTTCGTGTTCCATGCTTTGAAAAATAATGATCAAAACTACTAATTTTGTAATAATCTTTTGTTGTCTTCTTATTTAACATTCTACTGAATGTTAAACGCAGCTGTTCATGATCCTCTCTGTCGGTAACTCGCAAACTAAACGCACGCAAGTTTATCGATTGGTCTATTATTACCTCGTATGGGAATTCTTTGTAATAATACAAATTTCGATAAACCGTCCCATGTCTTTGTCAAAGGATCCTATCTGACGTCCATTTTCAACCCTTTCGAAATCCGAATCCGATATTACACTGTATTACACCCGGAAAAATAAAAGAATTATTATAGCTTCGTATCACAGAGGGTGAAGTTCATGGACGAAAAAAGACTTTCCCGACATAGGTACTAGTAATCGATTTCGTATACATATACTACTCAAAGGGAGGGAAGGAATACAGTTTCAGTTCCTATCACAGATGGCTGATAATCCAGATAAAAATTAGAACGAGAATCATAGAATGAAATGATCATCACCTCAATGATCAAATCAAAATTCAAGATCGAATGAACATTGTGAACGAATTACGGTTCTTTCATCATGTATTATTAAAATGAAAGTTAGCCAATCTCTGACCCATGAGATCCTGCACTTCGTATATTTATCCGTTCGCGTTAAATTTCGTCCGATTATTGATCAAATCCCAGGCAGAAAGTGTTAAAGTAATGAGTCACGCGGACAAGCAGACAAACAGGCACAAAGAAATCTCCACGTTCTTATCGTGGCACGTGCACCACGTGTATTGTGAGTACAAACCCACCATTTGCATCAGACTTGTTCTGTCGTCAGCGAGAAAGTACTATAGCTGAGGTGCTTACCCGCAAATCTGGTCTTGATCAGGTCCAGCGGATGCAGCAACAGCGTCGAAACCACGCCGCCGGATATACCGGCGAGAAAATGCTCATATTTCAATTGGCTCAGCATGGGAACGCTGGTGGTCCCCGGCGAGCCGGTGTTGGTCTTTATCAACGACATTTTCCCTGGGACGGGTTGCTGCTGTTGATCGTTCGTTACCGATTTGCCAGTGGGAAACCCAGTGGCATTCTCCGGGACGTTAACAACGCTCGACTCCACTCTTCTGCATATCTCTTGATCCACGACAGGCAGTGTGGTCGCGTCGACGTAAACGTGAGACACGACCGAAATCGTTCGCGCCGCGATTTTGTTCCGTCTCGCTTACACTTTTAAATGATTACGCAACGCGTCAAAACGTTGCATATACCGGACACCATTGTACTGAGCCGCTGACTGTTCGACTGGCTGACTGCCCACGCCGAACGCTATGCGCGAGTTCACTATGCGCAGCCATCTTGCACAGCTGCTCCCTCTAGCGGAAGAAACCACCAGCGCGGCAAATTCAATTCAAATTACAATTTACTCGAAAAATATCGAGTCGAGTAACTCGAAAATTAGTAGAGACAGGGATAAATGTTATGCCAAGAAAATTGCTTGGTCTGGTGTGATAAATAACGTGACAACAGTTGAATCCTTGCGTAATTACAGGTAGCGCTATTATATTCAGAAAAATTACTTTCTTATTGAAGTCAGTTCCCCAAAACTGAATCAATCCATGTAATTTATTTTTCAGAATAACACTTAGTTCAAATTATGTTTAAAGTGATAATCATGTACAGCTGCGTATTAAGCAGCAAGAAAAATCATAAACCTGCGGAAACTTCTTATGCAGCTTGTTTGCGTAACAATACTAAGAATGCTTTTTGTCTAATGAAATATTAAAGTATTATCTGTAAATATTACTTAATAAATAAATCAATACTGATTTTTCTATTTTTCTTAATAGATAAATCAATACTGATTTTTCTATTTTTCTTAATAGATAAATCAATACTGATTTTTCTATTATCAATGAATGTCGCAAAAAGGTGTACTAGAGAACCGCGAACCCTGTCCGATAAGTCAGAAAAGTGCTTATCTCTTCAATTTCTGATAGGTCGCGGCATGTGTTAGTGTTCGACGATGAACGGATAACGAAATTTTTATCCGATGTCATGATAGAATATCTTAGTGACCAGTCGTGTTCGCTGTTGTATTAACAGTCAGTGAATTGAACGGTTCACTTCGTTATATACTTGCCGCGGAAATGCATAAAGACAAGTAAATCCGGTTGAGGTGAAAGTAATTATCGTTAATTGTGTTATGCTAAATCCAATAATTGCAATGCTTGATATCAAATTTACCTAGTTATGCTTAATTTAGTGTAGATTACGCGTACAACTCAATTACAAATGTCTTCGAGTCTTTCGGAATTTCGAGTATAAAATACCTCTATGGCATTGATTTGCGTAACGATAGCGAAAAAATTAATTTTTTGTAATCTAAAAAGACCTTTCTCCATTGGCTTTCGAAGGCTGTGTTCCAAATGGTAAGTACATTTCATTAAAATATTTAGTATTTTGTGTGAAATATTTGACTAAAATGAAGTAGATATCGAAAAGAATTAGATTCTGATAATTCGAGATTATTTATTTATCGAGAATAAAAGTGTCCCGTGCCAGATAGAGCAATGCTGAAGGTCACTTGTATTCAATGGATTCATGTTGAACGTTGCAAAATGCAAGATTGTATAAACTGATTGCAAGTCAGATTCCGTAATGCATTCGATACATCGAACAAACACAATACTACCTTCCAACGCAACGCAAACTGCTCTCATTCAACTGCACAGGAAATCGGGTCCAAAAGCATAATCGCCATTCTTCGTTAATTTTCCGAATTCAACAAAATTCTTTGGCAGGTATATTTTTAAAGATCTACGCTTTGAGAAAATGCAATAAAAAAAAATCTGGTATTTTGAAAGTTCTAGATTAGAATACCCCCTTAATATACTCATTCTATATAAACAGAAACGTCATTTAGAACAGTCCATAGGCATATATTTCATATACAATTTTTAAGCTATGTACACGATACATTTTGATACAGTGGACGTTAATTTACACAATGTTGCATCGTAAACTCTCACGGACAACTTTAGGAAACATTGCGATCGTTTTTCACTGTAATAAATTTTGAACGACATTGACCTCGGAACGATAAATGTATTTCTATACATGGACGACCCGCATCGCATCAGGAAGTCAGATATAGGTGCAATAGTCCCATCGAATCTATACATACACACGTGTAGGACATGCTGTCTATTAGCACCATCCATCCAAGCGTAGAGAAATCTCAAGTTCAGTTTTACTTATCGCAGCGTGTAGTTGTCCGTTGTATTTGCGATTGCTCAACAATTTTGCGAACCAAACGATAACACGGTGAAAAGAAAATGCAATGTGGAATCGTTACAATGGAAGGTGTTGCCCGTACCTCAGAAAAACACACAAAAAATACTTATGTCTATCGGTGAGTGAGTTTTCGACCGATTAAAAAAGTAACTTTTACGAGAAAGTGACCGGAGGTTTAATCGGTTTGATCAAGAACGTCGATTACGATCATTTTTTGATTATATTATTTACCTATTGATTCGAGATGTTATCTCTATACGTCACGCACTCCCGCTGAATTTATACGAATCAAAATAGTACGTCCTTCTATGAACTTGAAATATCCGCGAATTAATTAAGATTCATAGCAACCGACATCAAATCTTTGTACTCGTTTGTGTGAATGATCTTGCTGCCAGTCGATGGAGCAGCCGCTGGCAGTCGACCGCCGTAAACGACGTCTTCCAAACGGAGTCCCAAGGCTAGCGCTATCCTGTCCCTCACGTAACCATAAGGACCCTGGTTTTTGTGTTCTTCTTGCAACCACATGATCTAAACACGCGATACACGTACATTACAAACTGCTCCATTAGTTGGTACAAATCTTTTAACGAGATTAACAGTCGAATGTACGAACTGTATAATAGTTCGACCCGACCTTTTTACCATATCTGCTATTGCTAAAGCATATTTCGTCATACGCGATTCAGAAAGCCTGTCAAAGTTTTATCTTTATGCGTTATCTTCCTTTACCTTGGCGTTAGGGTATTTCGCCACTTCCTGAGCGAGGAGGTGATACGGAAAGGGGCAAAGTTGCTCGATTCGTATGATTGCTATTTTATCTTCCAATTTCTTCGTTTGACGTTCCGCGGCCAGGTCGTAGTACACCTTCCCACTGCAGATTAATACCTTTTGTATGGTTCCCGGTTTGACGAGGGGATCTGGGAGAATTGGCAGAAACGAAGTGCCGGGTTCCATTTCTTTGAAAGACGACAGGGCCATTGGATGACGGAGCAGGGATTTAGGTGACATGACGATCTGAGCGAACGAACGAATACAATGTTTACAGCTTGAACAGGAACTGCGATGTAAAATATCTTTAGTTGTGTTTGGTCGCGATGAACTCGAATTTTCATGGTTTTAAGAGTAAGGGAGCTCTAAATGCTACAACTCTGACGCATTGGGGATTCTAATTCCAAGATACACACAATGGAAGGTATCTGTCACTTTCGAGGAAATAAAAAAAGGAAGCAATCATTAGAAGGACTCCTCAAACTACAGGCAAATTGAACCGTATCTAACCAGTGGTTTTCGGAATGGCATGAGAATTTGTCGCCTTAAAGCGTGGAACATGTTCGCTGGTGTGGTAAAGTTGCAAACGATCCAGTTAATCTCGAACAGCTGTCGTGTCATGATCTGTTCCGGAGTTTCCCCTTGAGGAGCTCCTGGCTCCGTACCCGGGATATGGGTGTAATCATCGTCGCACATTTGAAGAAGTCGTTCAGGCCTCGCGGACGAGTGCTCGGGTCCTTGACCATCCATTCCGTGAGGTAGCAAAAGGACCAATCCCACTTGCCTGCCCCATTTCGATTGTCCAGAGCAGAGGAGAGTATCTAAGGTGACCTAAGGATTATTTTATTCAAGGATTCCTCTTTTAATACCATTCTACGCTCTGCATACTTATGTAACATGTTGTTCCCATCCTGTAAGATTACGATTAATCACTAACTTGTACGATAATATGAAGATTTACTAGGAAAGACTTATCAATTTCATCTAAAGATAAGCCACGCCGATACAAATCTATTTTACTCGTGAACTATATATAAACGATGATTACCTGACAAGTGTTTGCGAAATCGCCGAACTGGCCTTCCCAAAGCGTCAATGTATTGTGATTGTAGGCCGAGTATCCTAATTCGAATCCTGTATGCACGATCAACAGCTGTTCATCCGAGTCTCTTACCGTGTTTTTGTTACCTCTCTTTTCCAACAAACTCACCGCAGACACCGTACTCCGACAACGAGGAGTTGGACACGGTGTACAGGGCTTGTCCAGGGAACACGTCGTTGAGAATATTTTTGTAGACTTTGTCCCTGCTCTGGTCGTGAATGATGTGGACGCGGTGCGAGAAAGTGCCTCGCTCGACATCCTCGCCGGATAGTCTCACGTGATGACCTTCTTTCAGCAGACTGAGAAACGCTAGACATTCGCCCATCGCCCAGTCCACCTTGCGAGCTTCCGTCAAATGCGATCGTTTGTCCATCATTCTCAGCACCTGAAGTTTATCGAAGAAATTTTACAGGATCGATGCTTTTCTGTAACGTCTGCATTTTAACGATCGACATTGAAATACTTCTCGTCGATTTAATAATCTCATACTTGATTATGCGACTCGATATCTTTGGGAGGCGTAGATATAGCCTTGCAAATCGCCAAAATCGTTTCCACATCGATGCCAGTCGGCGGTATGCTGGCTTGTGGACTCTGATTAGCAAAGAAATCGGTCCACGGTATATCGTGCCAATCGCTCAAGTTTACCGAGTCTATCGTCTGCGCTTTTTCGTACTCCTGTTCGCAGTGTTCCAAATATTTTTGTACTTCCTAGAACAACCATGAATGCACAATATGTTCGATAATGACTGTGTGGAATCTCTACTTCTTTGGCGAACGCCTCGGTAATCACTCCCTCCTTGATCAGCTTGTCAGTGTAAATAGCGAGCACGTTAGGGTGTTCCTTTATACGCTTGTACATCAAGGGCTGAGTGAGCATCGGCTCGTCTAGTTCGTTGTGACCGAATCGTCGATACCCTACGATATCCAAGACGACGTCGTTGTGGAACTCTGCTCTGTTTGATTGATTTCATAGAAAACAATTGGATCAATTTTCTATTTCACGTCGAGAAATGTTTATCTCGAGGACTTTTACTCCTCGATATTACGAACAAATCTCGTAATACACAAATGAAATTATCAATGAATAAAGACGAAAAACAATCCAGTAATACATCGCGAAATGTATAATAGAAAGTCATCGAGGACTTTCCGAAAGGAACCGGCAATGAACTTGTCGGCGGTGACTTAGCAGAAGTCTGTTCGCATCGTGAAATGTAATGAACCGCATAATGTACCTATATTCGCTGGCAACTTTGCTGCAGTAGGCCACCAAGTCGGGGTTATCGCCATGTATATGGAATATAGGAGCATTCACGACACGTGCTACATCGGTGCAATGGGCGCTAGACCGCGAATACCTCGGATCGGTAGTGAAACCTATCTGCAGTTCGTGGGAAATGAAATTGTTTATGCGATGGTCCAACTATTCGTTATGATAAAATTGCGGAATCCCGAGTTAAGTCACCTGATTATTAATAACGACGTGTATGACACCGCCGGTTGTGTACTCTGGTAGGTCAGTCAGATGCATGGTTTCGTAAACGATGCCTTGGCCAGAGAAAGCAGCATCGCCGTGAACCAAAATAGCCACAGACTTCTTACCCACTGAAAAGGATGAATTCTTTATCATTCCAGATTCCAGATAAACCTCATCTGCACGAATGCAATGCGATTTTAATTGCAAAGCTGTCTGCATACGATATTCTTTTCTCAACGACCCTGTCATGTAACATGTATAAAGTTTCAGTGATTTTGATCTCGAGTTGACGTCAGGCTACCAAAAGTGTGCAAGAGTAATAGTAATTGCATCGAGAAGCGAATTCGAGAAAGAATAGTGGCTTACTTTATTTGTACCACAACATGAACACGTTACACTGACAAAGTCCTCGTGCACTAACGATATGATATTGTATAATTACTTTTAGCGTCGTTTTTCTCCACTTGCTCAGCTCGAATGCGACCAACCACCACGGGATCGATCGCTTCCAAGTGGGAAGGATTGGCCATTACAGAGATTACAATCTTTTTGTTGCTCCTGTAGATCCAGACAATAATAAATAAATATCTTTCTCAAGGGACAGTGTTTGGATTGAACGTTGTTTCACCTCTCTAGCATTTTATCCGCGTGCATTCCTAAGTGATACTTCACGTCCCCAGAACCGAAACCCTCCAGAGGAATCGGGTTGAACTGAGTGAGTAGTTGATGCAGCGGCTTCGAGCAGACGTTGATCAAGGTATTCAGGCGACCACGATGAGCCATACCAATCACAACAGTCTCTACCCCTACAAAAACATTTGATTAAATTTGTTGAGAGAGAACGAGTAGTCAAATTACGTTGGAAAGTTCTAAGGCTTACCCTTTTCAGCGGACACTTCACAGCATTCCACCATCGATGGAATAAAAGATTCACAGCCTTCAAGGCCGAACCTCTTCTCAGTAGGATACTTCTTGGCCAGAAAACCCTCGAACGTTACTGCTCTCATGATGTCCTTCCAAACGAACCTTCTGTGCTCCACCGGTAGGGTCCAAGCGCCTGGGACCTCGAACTTATCCCTCAGCCAGTCTATCTGAAAAGTACTCTTTATAATGTTTGGGTGTAGAGTTTCCTCTAGTTAATTAATATAATTCCTTTAACCAGTTGGCTGTGGCGCCCTTATATGTATCTTATATTCATACACCCTGACGAAAACCAATGTTACCCTCGTTACACCTGCTTGGAATCTTTTAAACGAGACACAGTGCTTACCATCGTGAGGTCGTGAATGTAAGTGTACTCGAGGCCTAAATGTCCACAGTAAACCTCGTTCAACCTGATCAGTATGTCGCGCAAAGGAAGACTTCGTTTTGGTCCTCCAATCACGGTGAACGATGCAAGGGGAAACTCTCTGTTCATGTCAGCTTCGGTCACCCCATTCAAGTGCTCTCTAACCACGATAAATGGCGGTAAATTCGGAGTACCTTGAAGCTTGTGAGACTCAGGATTCTGAATGCGCAGGGGATCGATGTCGGCTATCAGATGGGCGCGTGCCTTGAACAAACACAAACGAAAGTTAATCCACGAGAATTTCATCGGGAATATCGCGAGGAAAAAGATTGTCTTAGGCAGTGATACACGACAGACACCTGATAAGCCCTAATCAAAGCGTTGATGTCCAGTGCACCGTTTATAAATCTTTCACCTTGTAGTTCGCTGTCCGATTTTGCTCTCACGCTCTGCTGGGGGAATCCTGGCGACGCTGCGAAGCGAAAAGCAAACACCTGGAGTCACATCTTTATGTACCAACTTTAGATAAGCTTGTGTAACAGTTAAAATCCTACTGTCAATACGATGGCGTTCAAGAGTACCAGGCACTTCTACGACCTCGTAGTAATATAAAGCACATTAGGTGAACGGTAGCATTTTCCAAACTGGACAACGAGAATGACTATAGCGAGCTCTGAGATAAGGTTCTAGGGCCGGCTCTGCCGAAGAACCCTTTCATCACCTTTGCAGGATTATTTGAAAGGTACATCGTTCTAGTAGGAAAGCGACCCACTTAGCCGTTTCGCTGGGAATCCGAGGAGAGGCCTCGGATTTTCTCCGGAACGTTGATTCCCAAGTGGACAGTAATCTTGTAATATGTTCCAAGGGCCATCGACAACACCAGGGGACGGACCCCTATACCCAAATGACAGGGCGACGACACGATTATCATTTTTAATTTTTTTATACGTGCCCAGTAATATTGAATGCGCCTGTATCTCAAAGGGAAAGGCACCTGTCGCTAACTTTGCGGTCAGGTTCGACGGCAGAATCGAAGGTGTTGATTCGACGCGTGCAACCGGAGCTTTCGCAACCATCGGCGAGCCCTCGCCGTAGATGAAATGAAAAAACTCGCTCCACGATGAGCTCACGGACTCTGGGTTCTTTAGCCACAGCTGGTAAATGTAGTCCAAGTACTGGCTGTTGCTCATGTTGAGCAGATACTTGTACCTGTCGTTGTCGTCGTGATTGAGACGCGCGGGGCACCTTCGTGGCACGAATGTTGCGAGGAAAGATCGTTCGGAAGCTGGTGCCCCTGCATCACGATACGTGTATCGATGACAAAGATGCCGGACGAGACAACGCGCACGACGAGATGATCGCAAGCTCGTGTACATGTCTCCATTAGTTTCTACGCGCCAACGAAGTTGGAGCTCTGGGTCCACTTGAGTAATTTCAAAATTTCAGACCGAATACGTTGAACTTTCTTCGTAACAGGCGTCATGTTAATCGTGACACTTGACTGCTCAGATGATAGCGCTCGCGACGAGCTTCTGACGGTTTCCAACAGCGGGTGGGGCATCAAAATTTCGATTAAACAACTGAATCGACGCTTTCAGGCGCAACTTTCCACGTCTTTCGCGGTGAAATAGCGTTCATTGGATTTAATGATATCATTGCACAGTAATGCTCGAGACGGGCGTCGATAGATGGACGTTGGAAGACGAGGTTCCTTGAACGGTCCTCTTCGAAGCAAAGAAAGCATCGCGTGATAATGAATCGCGTTACGCAACCCTTTGAAGATTTTATTAACCTCCCTTACATAGAAGTGAAAAAGAATATACGATCGCTCGGAGCTAGGCTGCTGCACTTCATTCGCAGAACGTTCCTGAATTCGAAACAGCTAATTCGCGTGCCGATCCTACTGCGAACCGAGTACCTCTACACCCTTGCTGTGCTCTTTTGGGAAGCAAGTTGACAAAGCTTATTACAACTCGATAGATATTCTTTGAAACTTTTGAATGCCGTGCTGCGACCGATAAACAGTTCGTAGACATAGAATATTAATGTCCATTTGCATAACACAAGTAATACGTAGATAAAGTCACGTGGGTTAGAAAGAATCGATCAATCTTAGCACTTCAATTACCCGTCTAATTAAAAACAGATTACAACTTAAAAGAGGATTTCTGCATATAGTTTTAATCTCTATATATCAGTGTTTCCCAACGTGGGGCAATTTAAAAGTGGACTCGTCCAAAGTTTAAATTAACACTTTCGTCTCTTTTCTATGGCAAACTAGGCAGGTAGATATTGGAATTAAATAGCCTATTAATAGACTGCTGGTAAATAAAGTGTATTCTAACTTCAATTGGTCCATGTATCTGCAGGGTAGCGCCGCTTCCGCCTATACAGACCATAGAACTATAAACATCAGCCCTAACAATGATCCATTGGACACGATTTTCCCGAACAATCGTATCGTCTCGAAGAAAGTGAGTATTAAGAATATCAAGTTTATTCTGTCGACAGAAACGTTCGAATTATTTAAACGAAAACTGTTTCCGTTACAGTACACGATCTGGAACTTTGTGCCAAAGAATCTCTTCGAGCAGTTCAGGCGAATCGCGAACATGTACTTTCTCATATCGGCGATGATAGCTGCTGTGATAGTGTCCCCGATTTCACCTTGGACCAGCGCTTTACCCTTGTGCTTTGTCATATTCGTGACCGCTGTTAAACAAGGCTACGAGGACTATCTTCGACACGTGGTTGACAAACGATTGAATCGGGCGACCGCTACCGTAATTCGCAATAGATGCGTGCAGGTTCGTGCTCGTGCTTACAATTATTCGAATCGATAACGCGCGCAAGAGATATACTTTCTTATCTGAACCGAAACTGTAAATCACGACGTTAATTCCCCGTGCTATACTCGTAAGCCATCGGTAGCATTGGTAGTTGATACTTCTGTCAAATGTTGTATTTATTTTCTACAAATTTTAGAGAAATCTTCTTTTCCCATGTCCAGAGCATCCAGCGTCAGCATATAGTAGTCGGCGACCTGGTGAAGGTGTCTCGAGAGAAGGACATACCTTGCGACCTCCTGTTGCTCTTCACCTCGGAGGACACTGGTCGCTGTTACGTCACCACGTCCAACCTTGATGGCGAAACTAATCTAAAGGTAATGTAAATAATAAGAAGAGCGCAAATTCTGTCGCGGATCGAGGATCATGGTTGAATCGTTGCTTGTTCAGACGTTGATGGTCCCGAAAGTGGTCTCCAACATGTCAGCATCGGAAGTAGTGTCCATGGAGGCCACTCTCACCTGTCAACATCCCTCGTCCGACCTCTACAGCTTTCATGGCAAGCTGGAAGTTAATAATACTAACGGCGAGCCAACCAGCGGACATCTGACGATCGAGAACTTGTTACTGCGTGGGTCCAGATTCAAAGACACCGACCATATCATCGGATGCGCTGTTTACACAGGCCTGGACACGAAATTGTCCCTCAACTCGAAGATTAGAAGCAACAAATTCGCCACTGCCGAGAAGTAAGCGTCGTTTAAGAGTGTGTAACAATCGGGAACTTGTTAGAATTAGATAGAATATGATAATTAATTACAGGACCATTAACAAATACATCGTCGTGTACATGATACTGCTGCTAATCGAAGTGATGGAGTCTTGCGCATTGAAAGTCATAATGGGCTCAACGGCGAAGTGGAACACGTACATCGGTACCGATGACACTGTTACCATTTCCACGCTGGTCAACGATTTTTTCGGCTTCACGGTCCTGTACAATTATATCGTCCCCATATCGTTGTACGTTACCATAGGTAAGAGATATTTCTTCGCACATTAATTTCACGCATCATGCTCTCTTCGCTGTTTCCTCTGCCGTACCTATTCGAAATTTATTGCATGATATCGAAATGATCAAAGTTTCAACGAAATTCTTTGAGGCGGTGTTCTGTAGTTTGCCGAGCGATAAAACAATTTTCAAAAACATGTGACGAAACTGTAAGCGTTTACCTGCAAAACAAAGATAACTGTCGATGTTGGTGAAAACAATGTCGAGACTGCTCGTAACAGATAACATAAACATTATTAATTTCAAACAAAATCTCAAGGTTTCGGCGAAGGCAATTAATAATGACGATTCTTCATTCAGGCAAACCAGAATCATGCTTTGTTGCAAATACTTCATTAAATCGGTCCCTGTGACCGCGAATCGAACCCAAAGAATTCGACCGGGAAAGAAAGACACCTGTCAAGCTGCGATCAATTGTTCTCGTTGCAGAATTACAAAAATTCGTCAGTTCGTTTTTCTTCAGCTGGGACATCGACATGTACGACGAAAGCACCGATCAGCCGGCGTTGGCCAACACGTCGGACTTGAACGAAGAGCTTGGCCAGGTCGAGTACCTGTTCGCAGACAAGACTGGCACGCTCACCGAGAACATGATGGTGTTCAAACGTTGCTCGATCGATGGGAAAACGTACATGGAGAAGGACTGCGACGGAACTCTGTACCAGTTGCCTTCTAGCGGGAACGAGGACGAAGCAGAGAAGCTGACGACGTGGGAGGTGAGCTAAGTTCGGATCTAACCGAAATCTTAATTGGTCGATGTAAGGATCCGCACAAATAAGTGTAATAATCATAATTACAGCCAAACGTATGGCACTTCATGATAAGCATCTCTCTGTGTCACACGGTTCAAATCACACCTCCGAGTCAGAAGCCGGCAGTGGTCGCTAGGCGCATAGAGTTCCGCGAGAGCTTCAGGCAAAAGAAAAACTTGCACGTGAACAGTTCCCTGTTGATGGATCCGGATCTACCGGAGTACCAGGTGAAAATCTTGCGTGAACAGCGTCACGCGGATTCTGCTACTTACTTTTACCTCTGTTGAACAAACAACAGCTGACGATAGATTCTAAGTAGGAATATCAATATTTTGCTCGTGGCGAGTCTAATTCGAGCAACACTCGCGGAACTTTGTTAACAAATCTTTAAAAAAGATATGTTTGGTATTTACGTAGGCGACATCAGCAGATGAAAAGGCTTTGGTCGAAGCCAGCGCCAGGTGCGGGGTGATTTTCCAGAACTTCACCAGCGACACGATAGAGCTCAAAGTCAAAGGCGCCCCGATGACCTTCGAGAAGCTTGAGATCTTGGAATTCACTTCCGGTTCGTATTTAAACGTACATAATCTCTTCGGATACGAGATAATACTGTATCGGAACGATAAATCTCGCGGATATCCAAGAATCATTTCGACGATTAATTATTCGAACAAAATAACGTAACATCAGAGACCATTGATCTTTGAAGGAATTCGTATTTCCCTCCGACAGAACGTAAGAGGATGTCGATAATAGTGAAGGACACCGCTGGCGATTACTGGTTGTACTGCAAAGGGGCGGATTCAGCTATGTTTCCGCTGATAGTATCAGGGAAGATCAATGAAACCATCGCTCACGTAGCAGATTTCTCGAGAGTTCGTATGCCAACCTGTCATCCGTAACTTTCGCTGATTCAAGCTTGAGTAAAAAGAACACATCTTGCAGAGAGGCTTCCGAACTCTGGTCGTCGCGTACAAGAAGATGAATCAGTCGCAGTTCGAGCAGCTGAGACAAAAAGTCGAAGACGCCAGACAGATAATCGGTATAGAGCGAGCAGCGTACATGAAGAAAGCTTACAGTCAAATGGAAAGCGGTCTGACTTTGCTAGGCGTGACGGCGGTCGAGGATCGCCTTCAGGAAGGCGTGCAAGAGACGCTCGAATGTTTGAGAGTTGCTGGTATCAAGGTTAGCGATCGTATTGGTTTCTGTTGGCAATCTCTTCTCTAATCCTTTGCGACAATTCCATTGATTTGGTGTGTTCAGATATGGGTACTAACCGGAGACAAGGCGGAAACCGCGGAGAACATAGCTTTCCACTGTGGACAATTCAAGGAGGGTACGGAGATCCTGAGGATGTTAGAAGTAAACGCGTCCGAATTTTGTCTCCAACGTCTTACGGAGTACGAGTAGGTACCATTCACTGCCCTTCTGTTCTAGATAGTTATTTTCCCCTGTGTACATTAATTAGTTTCTATATGATTCTAGACGAAGAATAAGGCTCGAGCCTTACAAACACTACGGTCTGCTGATCGACGGTAGCAGCATATCTGTCGCCATGAAGACGTGTCCTGAAGATTTTGGAACAGTAGCACTCGCTTGTGAGGCGGTTGTTTGTTGCAGGCTGACGCCACTGCAAAAAAGCGAGGTAGATTCTCCGTGTGCTCGCAGATGGTCTCCACGTGAGGTCCTTTTTGTTCATAACATTCTTCATCCGTTACTGTCCAGATTGTGAATTTGGTGAAAAGGGCATCAACTCGACCACTGACTGCTGCCATCGGCGACGGTGGCAACGACGTCGCGATGATACAGGAAGCGCACGTTGGAATTGGTATAATGGGCAAGGAAGGCCGCCAGGCGACCATGAGCTCCGATTTCGCCATAGCGAAATTTAAATTTTTAAAGAAAGCGTTGCTGGTTCACGGGCATTGGTTCTACGTGCGAATCAGCACTCTGACGCTGTATTTCTTTTACAAGAACATTCTGTTTATAACGCCACAGTTACTGTTTGGCTTGCACAACGGTTTCTCTGGACAAGTAAACACTCGATTCTTATACCATTACTTAACAATCGTCTTTTAGCGTTTCAGTAACGATTTAATCGTTTCTAAACATTCATTCGACTGTGTATTTGCAGGCATTTTACGACGGTATGTTTCTAATGTTTTACAATGTATTATTTACGTCTCTACCGATACTGGCGTTCGGATTGCTGGAGCAGGATTACACCGCCGATAAGCTGCTGCGTTATCCTTATTTTTATAAAATGTACAAAAGGAATTATTTATTATCGGAAATGCAGTTCTTCATGTGGACAGTTCTGGGTAAACTACATAAATGATGTAAATTGAATCGATGCGATACGAACTCGTTACTGAATCCTATTTCGATTTCTCTTCAGGTTTCTGGCACACCTTTGTCATATATTTTATGACGTATTATTTTATACAGATCAATCCCGTTACTTTGTACAATAACACACCGATAGACCAGTGGACATTCAGTACATCTGTTGTTCATTCAGTTACGTTAGTAGCCAATGTACAAGTAAGCGATTAATCAACAGTACAAATTATACAAGTACAGTACGATATAATGCAGATGCAACACCGAGAAAATTCATCACAATCTATTATTATTTCCAGATCTTACTTTGCAGTTCCTATTGGACGTTACCGTTTGTGTTAGCAGTAGCATTATCAGAATTAGGGTTCATGCTATTCGCTATTGGATATTCATTCGTGCCCAAGTAAGCAACAACGATACTCTCAACTACAAAACTGTAGGATTTAGAACTATTGAAATGAGATTCTTGAGACTTCCAGGACCGAAGATCTAAGACTGTCGAATTCTATTGAAACTCCTCGGCTATTGTGATTCTCCTGAGGTTTCTTAATCCCTCTGTGTTCCTTTATTACTGAAAATCTTCTCAGACGAAGCTACTTATAACGATAACAAAATACCAAAAAGAACACTACTCCCGAGACCATCCCTCGTAACATTTTCTTTTAAATTTCAGAAAGTACGATGGAGACATGCTGGGTGTCTACCCGATGCTCTTATCGTCGATAACGTTCTGGTTGTTGAACGTAGTCATTATTATTCTTTGTCTGATTCCGGACTGCTTAATTCACACGTACAACAGTTATAGGCCTGCACGTATAGTAAGGCGAAACGAGGAACAGCCGCAGTATACAAACGGCAATGTTAACAACACCAGAACGAGCCTGTCATTGGAAACTACGGTAGATACTGCAATACAGACACGGTATAAAACAACCCATCGAAGATAACGATCCAGTGTATTGTTGGTTCACAGAGTCCGCAGACATTTCGTACAGTGCCAGGTTCGATCAGCTTCAACCTGGAGAAGGCTATATGAAGTAGATAGAACGACGTTGGATCGACTTCGTTTCATCGTTATCAAGTTAGTAAATTATACATCACCGCGGATGGAACCGTAAGTCGTCCACCCGATTCATGCATCGACTAGCCCTTGTAGATATTATTATTTTGACGCAACGCATGAATTAAAATGAAATATTTTAAACACGACTTTATTGACCCAGATGAGGCTGAATCTGTTTCTAATATTTCTTTCTAAACGTTTTACCATAAATAGTTCAGCCACGTGACGCCAATAGAATACTTAGAATGCCACTTCCTTCTAGAAGGTCGTCTGCTTGATGTATCTAATATAAAAATAAAAGAAAACTATATTTAACAATTATACTCGGGACAAATTCTAAAATTTTTAGTCCTTCTGGAAGGACGTCTCGATTTTTGTAATATACCGAGGTTCCCTAAATGTGTGTGAGAGTGTATAATAAATTAAGTGTCCCCGGTGCGTCCTCGGTAGTTGAGAGACTCGGATGGAGAGCAGTCCCTGTTAGAAAGTAGTTTAAATTATAAACAGAAAATTGTAGTTTTTGTGTCATTGAAAGGATTACCAAGTCAATCTTCTATTCGATATAAAGGCAAACAGATTACCTAGTATCTTGAAAAAACGATTCGTATGATAAAATTCAGATAAAAGCCATTGCTTCGATCGATAGCCTATTACTTCGTGCGAAAAAGCATACATACTTGGATGTTCACTAGAGGCGCACGCGAGGGAATTGAACGTGACTATTCGCACATGTTCCTATAAATAATTTATCGTTGTTAAGTGGTATATTTATTGTGATGAAAGTATCACGTGTTGCGTTTACTTCGAAGAAATTAGAGAAATATTTTGTATAAAATATTAATGTGTGACAGTGAAACTCGAATAACGGAACGCTAACGTCCACCACGTCGATCGTAAGTGTTGGTAATAATAGCACTTTCATTTTTTTTTTCCTTTCATACATTTTGAAGCTCGTTTTGTTCAGAATTCGTATCATCATATGTAATGACAACTGTATTCGTAACGTACAGATCAGTACAGACATGCGCGCGTCCCCTGCTTTCCAAATAGATGAAAGATAGGCTTTCAATTATCGATAGAATATGCGTGTATGCGTGAGTGTATTCTATGTGCGCCTGCAAATGTCTGTAGAGTGTCTCGCATCAATCACTTTTTTATTTTTAAGTAAAAGGCTGCGAGAATCCGATCGAGAAGGGTGTTAACTTCTCGCTTGCCGCAATACAGTATTATGTAATTACATTTATCAGTGGTCTCCAAAAAAAATGTATACTGTTATCTTTATTGAACTTGGAGAAGTAACTTTGAATTCATTACTTGAAACACCTCGTACCTTCTAATAAAAATCGCTTTTATACTCGTTTTCTTTGCGACGCGTAGCCACTGGTTTGTAATGAATAGGTATAGATCGTGCAGTGTTGAGCGATCCAAGTTTGAATATTTTTTTTTGTTTTGTTTAATACTGTTCAAAACAAGTAGTGAACTGCGCAGCATAGTGAAAAGAAGTACAGTGCATTTAACGCAAGGAATATTTTCACATAGCGCGATCCTTTAATTGTTTAGAACATCACGATCATCTAGAATCTAGATCAGGGAATCTAGATCATAGGGGTTGGCGAACTTTTTCGGGGACAGTCTAAATAATAACAAGTTTTTTAGTCTACCGCGACGTGGAATTCTCTTAACAGCAACTGAAACGAAAAAGAACAGACTCTGCTTTCCAGAGAACTTGTTTTTTTTCCTCTAAGATAACGCGCAACCAATTTGCCATGCGTGACAAATCAAACGCTGGGAAAAATTGATCGACGTACGCAAAAGGAATAGTTAAATAGTTAATCACTTTCCATACGATTGACTATTAACGATTGTAAATGAAATATTTCGTTTCACCTTTTTCAAAATTATTCTTACCATTGTTCGCCGATCCCTGCTCTAGATAATCAGTTCTACTTCGTTCTAAAGAAGAACGGATGTATTTTAATATTCTTTTAAGTGACGAAATCATCAACCGATCATAAGTTAACATAGAACGTAGTTGTAGAATAATAAAGTAACAATGTAAGAGTACGTATGTATCTTCGTACTTTGCGACTGGATTATATGCATTTCGTACTATTTAAATTTAAACAATAGAATTTTATAATACAAATTTGACCAAACGCAAACAGAATATATACATATATATGCTAACAAGAAACGATCTTATTACTAGACAAGTCGTCCTTTGGCTGTGTAACATACATGAATTGAATGAAACTATTAGCTTCGGCAAATAAAAGATGTTTGTGAACTTTTAAAACAATTTCCTTCCTGGTTTAAATTCAGCTTTAACGATTATTTATTTTATTCGATTAAAAAATGTTGTGAAGGAACGTAAATGTTTAACAGGAATTAAAAGGTAAAATATAAATTGTTTCATCTACTTATTTACTTATCGTTGTAACAGTATTACAATATCGTGTACAGTATAAATGTGTTTGGTGATAACATTATTAATACGAGCAGCATTATTCAATCGATTGGCTTCTGGTGGATTTAATCTTTGGCCCCGCTGCCATTAACCGAAACTTCACTTGATATCATTATTTAATACCTCCTTTTACTTTTTCAAAGCGAAATAAATATTCCCGTTTAACTAAAAATTTCATTCTGCCTTAAAAAATAAATTTCTCATTTATTTGAAATTCGTCAAATAAAATTTTATTACTTAAGTTTCTGTAAATATAGTACTTCATTTTATAATTTATTCATGGAACAGATAAGATAACAATAAAAAATAAACATACCCAAGGGATATGTAGATGAATGCAACCGTTGCAAAACATTGAGAATACTCAGTGTTCTCTATCTCTACATGTTTCGCTCATTACGAGATAAAGCCGGTGAGCTCATTAAACAGATTTTTCAGGGAAACGTTTTCCTTAAATATCGCGCCTC
The DNA here is from genome assembly GCF_026283585.1 of Hylaeus volcanicus. Lineage (NCBI taxonomy): Eukaryota > Metazoa > Arthropoda > Insecta > Hymenoptera > Colletidae > Hylaeus > Hylaeus volcanicus. Next base: position 5,241,075 of record NC_071978.1, on the reverse strand, counting down.
GTTGCGGCCATATCTGTGATTGAGACTATGGAATCACTATAATGTTCATTTACATGCATCGAATTTGCTAATATTTGGCAAAATCGAGCGAAAGAAAAATATATGTATATATATATATATAGCATCAATCAGCTGATAGGTGGAAATAGCTGCAGTCGAATCGGTCGCGTGCGATGCATCGCCTGATGCATTTGCAGGCCGGAGGTTTGTGTATGCGCGTGCATCAGCAGAATATTTTGAAAGAAAGACTGCTACAATCGTTGTTAAATGCTCGCTAGACTGCTATTTTTTTTGTCGTTTTATCAAAGGTCGTTCAATACCGTGTGACGTTTCTTATGGCCTTTTAAACGCCGACTAAAAAAAAACACAGCTCGAGTAATTGATTGAAGTGGTGTTGCCTGTCCAGCTTATGGATTTCTCATACGCTGAATGAATGAACGACAAACGTTGAAATAAATATCTGTAAAGTGAATTGATAAATATTAAAAAACAATCGAACGATTGTTGTGATGTGCTTAGGGGTAATAATGTGAAGGATTAAAATGTACGTATTGTATTACAGGTGTGATACATTTCATAAAAATGAGGCTTCTGTCATGTTATTTCCGACGTTTTATAATAGCGGCATTGTTCGTCACACTGCTGTTTTGCATTGTCCAAGTCTTTCGAACGGAACTGGGCTTCACTGACAATGATCTATCAAATTTGGATAAATTGTGAGAGAGCTTTTAATTCTCTTATAGTCTGAGACACTGTCAATTTTGTTACAATGATTCTTGTCATTTCAGAATACATATATCTCAGTTAATTAAAGAATCGGAACAAACTTATGTTGGGTACGTACTTTTCTTTATTAATATTTAAAATCTACAATTTCATGTATATGTGAAACATAAAAAATTACAAAGATTTGTTTGTTTCTAGAGAAGGAATTGTTGCTTGCAAGTTACCGCAGTTAAATGTTTCTAATCCAGAGATTACAAAATTCTTACATGATGTTCCTCCCTTGTCATGCACTCCCGAAGATTGGGTCATACTTCGTGGCTCAAGACTTGTTATTAGTAATAAAGCAAAGAAAAAATATGGCTCGATAACTTGTTCTTTCAGTGGTAAGTTGAGTAATACCTCTAATAATATATCATTCCATTCAATTTGACTTTATTTTACAGAAATTCTTCGAGATGATGACAACAATGTATCATTTATGACCCCAGTTGAATCCAATGATTCCTATATCCTTAGACATAGTGATTTTGTTGATGTTAAATGTGAATCAAAAAATGGTAAAGAGTAAGTAGAATGCTTATAGAATATTTAATTCATAAATTGGATAAAATTCATGACAATAATATTAATAATAATCTCTTAGATGGCACAGTATTATGGCTGGAGTGAAGGATGATCCTCAGGTGAAAGAGAAAAATAAATGGGAAAATGTTCCAAAAAATGCTCTTAAACTGAATGTACTTATGTTTGGTTTTGATTCACTGTCTCGAAATACATTCATACGTAAATTGCCAAAGACATATCAGTACATAAAAGACACCTTAGGTGCTTTAGTTTTAGAAGGGTATAATATAGTAGGTGATGGAACACCGCAAGCACTCATTCCTATTCTAACTGGAAAGATTGAACTTGAATTGCCAGATACTAGAAAACGCATGGGACAAAAAGCAAAGTATGTTAATGTATATCCACTAATATGGAACGAGTATAAAAAGAATGGTTATATAACTGGATTCATGGAAGATGTATATCATATTGGAACCTTCACATATCGTCTAAAGGGCTTTAAAGAACAACCAACCGACCATTATATGAGAACATTCTATTTAGCTGCAACACCTTACTTTAGATACTACAATAAATATTGTGTTGGAAGCATACCACGACATATGGTATGACATGTACAACTTATAATTATTTAATAGTATGTATATGAGTAAGATACAAGTACTTACTTATACTTGTAGGTGATGTTGAACTATATTAAGGAAATTTTCAATGTCTACAAACATCAACCCAAATTCTTATTTGGATTTCATGGTGAACTTTCACACGATTCTTACAATGATATAGGAGTGGTTGATGAAGATTTGCATAGTTGGGTAAAAGATTTGCATGAATTTGGTCACTTAAATGACACAATATTAATATTGATGAGCGATCACGGACACAGGTTTGTATTGAAGCTATACGTAAAATTTTATTGTTTGCAAAATTAAATGTATGCCATAAACTAATGAGGCAAATTTCATTTTGAAGATTTGCAGAAATTCGTAATACTCTACAGGGTAAACAAGAGGAAAGATTACCGTTTTTTTCCTTTGTCTTTCCTCCTTGGTTTAAAAAAGCTCATCCGCAAGCATATGCAAACTTTTTACACAATACACGTTATTTATCAACACCATTTGATGTGCACAAAACATTAGAAAACATACTAAATTTTGAGACTCCAAAAAATGGAGATCGACACCAAAGAGCTATTAGTTTATTTGATAAGGTAAGTGTATCCTTATATACATTGCATTTTAATTCTTTATAATTGTATGGCATTTTATGCTATTTTTATCAATAAAACGCGATTTAAAGATCATTCGTAAGTTAATGTATTGACACTGATTGACACTGAGCTGATTGACACACCACCTGTTGATTGGCTATTTGGCAAGGATTAATAGAAAGTGAAGATCGAGTAATCAATTAGTCATGTAACAAACAACATAGGTACACCACAAGTTTAGTGCTTACCGCGAAATGATTCTTCGTCTTCAATCATCTTGAAATTTGAATTTTTCTGAAATTGCGATAACTATTATACATTACTTATATAACGATAATCTCTGTCAATTAAGTTGAATGATTTCAAGTAGAATTAAAAAAAATGCAGTTTTTGTATCTTTTTTTTTTAGTAATATGACACTACAATATAACACTTAACTGCCTTTTGGTCGACGAACGTCACTACTACAAGTTGCTAAGTTAACTACTTGCTTGAACAAATATTGCATGTTCTAGATAACGATAAAGCTAATAATCTCATTACGTGGCCTCAACTTCGTAGTTCATAAATACGTGGGTGCAATTCCACTTACCTCTTCATACATATATTGAACGTTCTATGTATTTATACATTTAGATTTTCCTTCAATTCATTTTACATAAAGAAGGATTAGCAGGGTTAAGATTGCATCCTAAAAATATATCGTATTAGATTGGTATTATGCACTTAATCACATGACATTTTATAAGGTTGGGCAACTAATCATATTGCAAAATAATACAGGTACCATTAGAGAGAACATGTGCAGATGCATTTATAGAACCACATTGGTGTGCTTGCCTTAGTTGGCAAGATATTCCAATTAACAATGATAATGTAATTGCTGCAGCTAAATATTTTGTTCAATTTCTTAATGCTTATACTGAAGAACATCGTGACATATGTGAGCAATTACGATTAAAAGAAATATTATGGGCTTCTAAACTTATACCTAATAAAGGTATCATGAACAATTTCGGTTTCTTTATTTTGCATATACCTCGAGGCTTTTTAATACTAATAAAAGTTCATTGAATCATAGGTTTGTTGGAATTCCAAAAATCTGGAGATCAAGATGGATTCATTGGAGACTTTAGTGCAAAAACACAAATGACCAGTGAAACTTATCAATTAAAAGTAAAAACAGAACCAGGTGATGGACTATTTGAAGTAAGCATTACTTATGACATAAAGAAGAGCACATACTCAACCAAAGTAAGTTTATTATCAAAAATGTTTGATTAATGTGGTACACTGTCAATATAAATATTTATAAGATTACATGTGATAATTATAACAATCTCTTGGATTTTAGATTTCAGATGTCAGTAGAATTAACATGTATGGATCTCAAGCAAGATGCGTGGAAAATTCTTTGTACCATTTAAGAAAATATTGTTATTGTAAGGATGAAATAGGAAATATTTAATTTGTCTTAGAGATTACTCCAGTTAATACATAAATTACCTGCCAAAAATTTGATAAAGCAGGTGCTGTGATTATCACTGTTTTAGTCTTTATAAGAATTTAAGCAACAGTCTAGTAGTTTTTATTTAGATTTATATAGACCAAACAATCAAATTTCTGTTAATAATGGAAATATAATTTTTTTCTGTGTTAATTCATTCAAATATCAGAATGAAAGAGGCAATGTATTATATAATAAATTTTATATTTAAACATCTGTACAGTATAATGTACAGAAGAATAAGTGGTATTTGTAAGCAATGATAGTCTCACTTATAATATGATGAAAGTTATCTATAAATTACAAGCAAAGTACATCAATTATCAAATATGACATACTTTTGGTTATAATATTCTAATTATGATATAAAGTGATATTGCGTTCGATGTTCGATCTGTGAAGTGTAAAATGGTATACAGGTAGAATGACATATAACGTATCTCTTATTTTATTCTTTTATTTATATTCATTATTTATGTCAGTGCCAATTACCATACTATGTCAAAGTATTTTTACGAATTAAATAAGCAAGATATATATTTTTTTTATGTATTATTTTATAGTTTCTACAAACTTTGTACAGAAATATAGCAATTATATTTTCGTTACTTAATTATTAAATCTTACGTACCGCACATACGATTATACACATGTTTCAATTTTGAGATAAACGAATTTCGCAGGTCTTAATAGTGTGTTAAATATGTTTTCTTCTAATTACATTTGAAGTTGTTAATTATAAGTGTAATATTTTCAATAGTATATAATGTAAATAATGCACAATATAGTATAATTAATTCATAATTGAGCTATTGCAGTGTTTATATAAATCCATTTTACTGAAAGATTATACTTTTAGTGGATATTTTTTAAAATTTCCTTACACTTACTGAGAAAGACAGTACTCCCCAAATTGGTGAAGAAATGTTGTAATTTCTCGAGTAGTTCCATCCACTAATAGGAACCCAACATTTTGTATATGAGATGGATCATGCGGAAAATATTCTTGGCCTCTACTGTCTTTTGCTATTACTTGCAGAACTAATGTACTAATTAATAAATTTGAATCTTTTTGTCTTTGTACTCTAAAATAATTAGGCATTAAGTATATGATTTTTTTATAAAATATAAATTATTGGTTACAAAAGTATTGTACAACCTTATTAAATCTTTATAAATAGCTTTGGTAATATTTAAGTATGGATCTAAACTATCTTCATATTGACATATTGCTCCTCCAAGAACAAGCATTTGAAAAATATAAAATATGAATTCATTCCGTTCATCTTTTAGATACAAATTATATTCTGGGCATTCATTGTCTAATAACATCTACAGACATAAAAGTATGAATAAATCTGTAATGTTATGAGATTAAATATACTGAATAAAAATCCATACTCCTCTAAGATTATCAGAAACTAGAAAACCATTAACTTCCATATCGTATCTTTTACAAATAGCCCCAGACTTGTGTACAATTCCATTTTTAGGATCCTTTATTTTATCAAAAAAATTCATACTTAAAATGGAACAGGGTACAGGTTTTACTTCTATGCATGTCGCCATTATACCTATCAATTATAAAAGAAATTAATAATAAGTAATGTTATATTATAAAAAACATATTCACCACCTTGCTTTGCCCAACATTTTCCTTGTTTAGTTAACAATTCTTTTGCAACAGAGCTGTCTTTAAAGAATGCCTAAGAATAATTAAAATATAGACATTATATGATTAAATAGTTATATAAAATATTGAGTTTTAATTATATTTGTCATTAAACGTGTAATAATTCACTAACTTCTGCTAAGTGATACTTGTAATACTGCTGAAAAGGTTCATTGAATGAAAAATGTTGAATAACAAAATTTCCATTTATTCCCCTGTAAAATCGGAAAATAGTTTGCTATTACAGTCATTAATATTTAAACTGTATATAAGTGTAAATACATGTATGTATAATCCAAAAAAAGCGATTTTTGCTATAATAAACTAAATAAAAAGTGTGAAACGCTTTGTATAGTATAAAATATTAAATTAAATTATAAATTCAAGAGAGTTATGTTATTATTACCATTTAGATAGTAATTCTTGTGTTGTTTTTTTATAAATTCCAACATAATTCTTCTGTGCAAGAGGCACAAATGTATATTTGGGTTCGATCTCCATTGTTAAATAATTAATTATTCCTATGGAAACGGAAAATAGTAAATATATGTTGTATATGTACGTATATATGTAAAGAAATTACAACTATGTATTTATAAATATAGTATTTGTTTTTATTGTCAATAAAATAACTATACAATCTTGTATATATTATATATGTGGTAAATTGTATTGATTCCTGCATTGATAAAGGCATGAACTTCAAACAGCTTCAAAAGCTTCTTGGAAGATCATGGCGCCGAACCAACGTCAACGTCAACTTTTTATTTCAAAGAAAGAATTGAAAAAACTCAATGGCAGAAGATTCTCAAAGTAGAGATAATTACATTCTAAGTTTCTTCATTAATAAGAAGCAATTACAATGTTTTTTTATTGCAACATTTCTAACAAACTGAAACATATTGTTTGCCGGTTAACCTGTTCTGTCAACTTATCGTATTTATTTATTAACGTTTTTAAAATATTTCAAACATTTTATTGCATACACATGTACACTTGATAACTTTCACTTGATTCGTACATTTAATATTTTTCTGACAAATTCTCATACATAGGATAACTGTACATAAAAGTAAAAATTCAAGATAAATATGAGATAAATCAAAAAGAAAGTTAAAGATATATGTTTCAGACCAGAAGAATCGTCCGATGTTGGTCTCATTTATCCTAGCGTGGATACAGCATTTAAATTGCTTTTATCAGCTAGATTTTGCTCAGCTACATGGAGTCATATAACAGATTGCGATGAAACATATAATTATTGGGAACCAGTAAGAACTACCTTTAATTCCAATGTCTTAACATTAGAACTAATTGAATAATTTAGAAATTACATATTTATATCAAAAGTCATAAATGGTATTTTATTTGATCTGGTATCTTCTTTTTTAGAGTCACTATTTACTTTATGGAAACGGCCAACAAACATGGGAATATAGTCCACAGTATGCTTTAAGGTCCTATATGTATTTGTTAATTCATATGGTACCAGCAAAACTCTACCATTATTTGTTAGAACCAAATCCTGTTTTAGTCTTCTATTTTGTAAGATGCCTTCTATCTCTGGGATGTGCATTATCCGAAGCATACTTTTATAAGTATGTATTAATACTATGATTAGTAGAAAAAATTGACAGTAGCATTATCTGAATTTTATTATTTCAGAAATGTATGTAGAGAATTTGGAATTCATATAGGCAGATTGACATTAGTATTCCTAATTTTCAGTTCTGGCATGTACATTGCTAGTGCTGCATTTTTACCATCTTCTTTCTCAATGTATGTATATATAAAACCAATACTGCTAAAAGAAATAGTGATGCAATGATTATTTAAATTAATTTTATGTATATTCATTATATAGGTATTTAAGTACTATTGCTACAGGTGCTTGGTATGGACGTCAATATGAATTAGCTATTTTTGCCACTGCCATATCGGCTCTATTAGGATGGCCATTTGCTGCACTGCTTGGGTAATATTAATACACGTATAGATCAAAGAATATATATATTACAATATAAGTACTACAAATTTTTCCTTGTACCCTACAGGTTACCAATTGCAATGGAAATGTTAATACAGAAGCATGAGTGGAGTAAATTTATAAAATGGGTAATTATATCTGGTGTTGTTATTTTGATACCAATGGTATGGATTGATTCAATGTACTATGGAAAATTGGTAATAGCACCATTAAACATTGTAATGTACAATGTTTTTACTAATCATGGACCAAATATTTATGGAACCGAACCTCTCAGTTATTATATTTACAATGGATTTTTGAACTTCAATTTCATTTTTATTGGTGCACTTTGGGCTCCATTCGGATTGGTAATATACATGGGATCTATAATGTTCAGAACTTCGCTATTTTTAATATTTCAATGAGTCTTATAGTTTTTAGTGTGGCTAATTGTTCCATCGCGACCGAGGGATCGATTGTGTTTGTCTTATTGGTACTCTCTGGCGCCATTGTACCTCTGGTTTTTGGTCTTTTTCTTTCAACCTCATAAGGTGAATTGAATAGAAGTGCTTATATATTAAAATTGATGTGAAATATATATATACCTAACAAAATTTTGTTTGTAGGAAGAACGATTTCTATTTCCCGTCTATCCAATGATTTGTTTGGCTGGAGCAATAGCTGTGGATGTCATTCAAAAATTGTACTTCTTTATTAGAACAAAACTTAGTCCCCTGCATATCGCTTATCATTATTTACAGTATACTATTCATATTACGATCATGACGATCTTAATATGTGGTCTTCTTGGTATATCAAGATCATTGGCGATATATAAAGGTATGAAGAGCATCATTCAATATATATATATCCTTTTCAAAGATTAATAAATTTCGATTAATTTAATTAATTTGAAATTAAATTTTGTATTGTCACTTTAGGTTATTATGCCCCAATGGAAATAATGATAGAAACTAATAAACTTGAATTAGAAGGTGAAATATCCAAGGATATGAATATCAATTTTTGTATCGGTAAAGAATGGCACCGATTTCCAAGTAGCTTCTTCTTCCCAGCAAATAAGTAAGTAGCAAGATAAATAAGTCTTAAAGGGATCATTAATAATAAAATGGTATTATTTTCAGTTGGAAACTTCAGTACTTGAGGTCAGATTTTAAGGGGCAATTACCACAAGCTTTTTTAGATCACGAAAACGCAACTAGTATAATTCAACCCCATTTTAATGATATGAACAGAGAAGAACCAACACGTTATGTAAGTTATTACTTACAATAGATTTGTAAAACGTTAAAATACTCAATATAATTAATAGTAATTGCTTGTTTTAAGCAGATTAGTTTAGATAAATGCCATTTTGTATTAGACTTGGACATAGGAACTGAAACAGCTTTAGAACCAAATTATTCTCGATTAACTGATAATTTTACGATAATAAAATCATCTAAATTTTTAGATTCTACTAGGTGAGTATATTAAAATATAAAGTCCACTAATGTGTAATATTATTTCAGAAAAAATATTTTAATTACTTATCATTTATTTTTTAGATCACATCAGTACTTTAGAGCATTTTTCATACCTTTTGCATCGCGGCAATTTTGTACATATGGCTCCTACAATTTATTACAAAATAGTAAATTTAAATCTATTTCCGTTTTATCAAAAGAAAAGAACACAAAGTCTTCTTAAATGGAGATTCTGGTATGTCTATAATTTTAATAAACAGGGTCTCTATCAGGGAAATTATACCAAAAACTGGAGCAATTTGAAATGTCTAAATATTTGATATATTAAGTTAAAATGTGTTGTAATTGAAAATGCATTCCAAATTAAGCATAATGCATAAGTACTACTATTGTGGCGAAAAGTTTTTGTATCAAATTTTTGAATAGACCAGGATTCATTCCAACAAATAATTATTAGTGTATGGAACATATATACATTTATATAATATGATGCATATAAAATATATTCCAAAGTAGAAATGATTTTATGTCATACATACGGCAATTAGTTTGCATCATTGGAATACTGGTGGATATGAGAAGTGCTCATAAATTATAATAAATTTAATATATAAATGTTATTTGTCTAAATGTTATGTACGTACATACTAAACGTTACATGTTGGAAGTATGTGTAATGGCTTAATTACTTTCTAACATTGGTGGAGCTTTTATCATCGTGTATAAAAACGAATACCAATAAGTGACCAAATATCCTTATACTTGTCCTTTAGAATAATCCTTTTTTAGGGCATAAATGATACTAGTCCACGTAATGATAAGAACAGAATAACTAAAATGTAATTTTCTCACTAGGTACATAATATTTGTTATTTGTTTTATTATTAAATTCACATATGCTTTTGCATATAATTAAGTACATATTTTATAATCAACAAATTTTTGTATATATATTAGTAAAAGTATGAGTAAGATATTTAAAAGAATGTAAATATAATTGATTTTAATTGTAAATACACTATAAATTATTGTATGATCTTTTAGAAATGTCCAGATAGAAGTTACTATAATTGTCTTCAATTGTATCGAGACCTTCTGATTTTCAGAAGTATAGTTCATATTTATTTATGATAGCGTGAATAACTGTTGTCAAAGAGTATATGTTCTATTAAATGTGTGCATCTAATTGCTACAGCATATAGTAATAAGTAAATATAACAATTTATAGTATTTTATACTGCTTTCATAATTATTAAATAATGAATGACGGATAAAAAGACTCAACAGTCATTTCAACAATTGTTTAATTATTTACTATGAAATTTAATTTTATAATTCAAATTTCAATTTTTATTAAATGAGTAACGAATACACGCTTGTTTATCTTTTATGCGTTATTCAAAATTTTCATCTAGATACTTTTGCATACATATACAGCATAACATAAACATTGATTTGTAAAATTGATATATGCATTTATATGTATAACATTTATTATAACATAATGTCATATTCTTTTCAATAAATAAATGTGATGAAAAAAGTATCAAACTGTATTTCATTCAGATTGGTAGCATTCAGTTCCCTGCTTTTCTTTTTTGCTTTATTTTGTTAAATCAGCATTCTGAATCATAATCGTCAAATTAATGTTTTGTGAACGAGTGCATTATACAGAACGCAACATAACACTCATTGAACTGTTAGCAATAGATACAACCTTTGTTTTTTCGTGATAAAATCGTGATAATTCTTAGAAGTGACTAACCTTGAAAGCTTAAGGATATTAAAAACAATACAGATTTTGTTTCGAGACATGTTCATAAAATGATATTAACGAATTCATCGAAGGATGATAATTTGTTTAAAGAATTCTTTTGACACATCCTTAAACTTCCGAAAAAATCGTTCGAGATAATCGTTATCAAGTACTCGAGCAGATAGGCAATTTTTATTCAAATAATAGATAAACAAAAACACTGTTTTCAGTGTTTCAATCACACAATTTAATCGTAACATGTATTTGCTCAACCAGATATATAATTTCGTTTTTTATTCGTTTTTGAAATGTTGATCTAGATACATATTCAGCCCATCTCTGTAAAACGATCTCGATCGTTTTAGTTCGCAACAATCAAATTTTTAGCGCCGTGGTTACGAAACGGCGCTTTCATTTACTTGATTAAATAGCCATTTTTAAATCAACACGCCCAAAGTTTTAGGTAAACAGTGCTTGAATTACACGCGTCCATGTGCGTCTTAGAGACGAGGGAATTTGTGTCGATGTATGTACGCGGTGTCAACGGCAAAATGTTTGATTAATGATAAAATTCTCGTTTATCGTAATGTAGTCCTTATACCATCTGACGTGAAATCTTCAAAACACAATCCGTGGCACAGTATCTACATAGATACAGTCCATGTAAGATGGAAACGGCTGAATACGACAAGGGACAGACTCACACTCATTCCATAAAATTACCGGCCGCGGTTGAGGTGTTCGCAAATTTGAAAAATGCCCAGAAATTTGCAATTGATATTGGTACGTATTTCGTTTCATACCAGCACGCCAGAACCATGGATCTTTCTGATCTAATGTTCAAAGTCAGGACAATCTAATTCCTCCTACGAGGTCAGTTCCAAGCTTGCAAAATAAGGAAAGCATACTACTTGTACTCGTCAAACACCGACAGTCCATTGTACAAAAATCTGCATATGGTAAAACATCGATTTAACGCATTTCGGTTTTGATAAACAAAATTCTACAGTTCTATCTTGGTACATTCGTAAGCTATTTGCAATTCTGTTTTTCTCCTTGCTATTTTAAAATTCGATACTTTTTTTCAAACTTTTTTCATCAACCTATATTAGAGAACTGAAGAGAATACCTTTAAATAGAATTTTGACCTAGTGATCGGAATTTTTGAAAAAGGTTATTTCAATATTTTTTTTGAATTTTTTAGTTCATAAACTAAGTATTGTGAAGTTATAATTTATGAATGACAAGACAAATTTGTATGCATACAATCAACAAAACTTCTGTTTGTGAAGATTCTTTATTATCTGTTTAATTGCAGGTTTATCGTTGACAAAAATAGCTTATTATTCCACAGTCAGTTATCGTAAAGCATTATATGAAGATGAAGGCTTAGGAAATAGTGGAGAACGAGCATACAAAGTATATGAAGGGAATAGACTACATTTTGTTAAGTTTGAAACGAGATACATAGAAAATTGTTTAGATTTTGTGAAAGAGAATTTAGTGAATGTTGAAAGGTTTCATGGTAAAAGTATTAAAGTAACTGGTGGAGGAGCACACAAATATACTCCTTTATTACAAGAAAAATTGGGCCTGACGTAAGTAGTTTACAGTGTAGGATTAATGTAAAAACTTTAACATGGATAAATATAATGACAATGTTATTTTAGAATTGACAAAGAAGATGAAATAGCATGTCTAATAAAAGGTTGCAATTTTTTACTTAAAAACATACCATGTGAAGCATTTGAATTCGAGAGACATGGAAATCCTGAATACAAATTTCAAAAGGCTTGCCCTAATATATTTCCATATATGTTAGTAAATATTGGTAGTGGTGTCAGTATTCTGAAAGTAGAGTCTGACAATGTGTTTGAGAGAGTTGGTGGCACAGCTACAGGAGGTGGAACATTTTGGGGATTGGGTTCCCTTCTCACAAAAAGGAAGGTATTAATGTTATCTCTTTAGTATTAAAAAAAAATCATAAATTATTAATGTCTCATTGTGGTCATAATTAAATATTTATCAAAATCATTTTATCAACATAAAGCTCAATGTATCTACATTGATGTTTATGTGCACAATGTATGTAGTGTTGGTTACTTTTTATTTATTAAATTTCGCATCTGCATAATATCACTGAGACAAATATACACATTTAAAAAATATCTTTGAAAATACCCTGCTAGGACTTTGATGAATTGCTGCAACTTGCAGAACGTGGAGATCATCGTAATGTTGATATGTTAGTAAAAGATATTTATGGAGGTGATTATTCTTCCCAAGGATTACCTGGAGAGCTTATTGCATCTTCTTTCGGCAAAGCTATGTCTTATATTGATAATAAAGGTAAAAGAGTTATTAATTTATTGTGTGATTAGATATAAAAAACTTTAATCTTACAAAAAGTAACATAGTTTAATGTGCTTCAGGACAGCCTACATTTTCTGAAGCAGATCTTGCAAGAAGTCTTCTGCTTACAATAAGTAATGATATTGGACAAATAGCTAGCCTATATGCAACTGTGCATAAAATGAGTAAAGTTTACTTTGGTGGTTATTTCCTTCGTAATCACCCTCTCTCAATGCACACCATTTCATATTCCATCAATTATTGGTCTCACGTTAGTTTTAGAACTTCTTTTGCGATAAAATTTTTAGTACGAATTATTAAATACTTATTTTTTTAATACATTTTCTTACATTCAGGGTAATGTGAAGCCTCTTTTCCTTCGCCATGAGGGCTATCTTGGTGCGATCGGTGCGTTTTTATATGGTGCTGAACAGTCAGATAAACATAGTTGGTTGGAGAATTATGCAGGTTCCTCAGGATTTAAAGATTCAATACCCACCGATCTTGGAATTAAAGTTGATCAGCTGGAAATTGATCAAGCTGAAAATGCTGTGACATTTTGTCCACTTTTAAAAGATCCTGCAACTTACAATCCTGACACAACAGATCTTGCCGAAGATAAAGAAGCTAGGTAAAGGATAACAGTTTCTGTTTCAAAATTTAGTTTGGTGCCTTATTTTTCCTCTAGCTTCAAAGTAACTTTCAGTTTTTTACTGTATATCCGCAACAATATTGCTCTTTCTATTATGACATAAATTAATATGTTTAGAGATTATTGGCTTCAGTGTTTTGAGGAATCAGTGGACAAATTTGTTGCAAGAGCTATTCACAGTCAGCCGCATAGTCCAACTGCTAAAGATAGAGCAACAAAACTTAAGGAGAAGTACATAAATAGACTGCATTATCTGCACCTGCAGCCATTGTAAGTATTTTAGCCCTGATGAGAGTATAACATTCTACAAACATCTATTATAATGTTATATTATGCAATGTAATGTTAAGTTCTGTTGTACCATAGTGCTTATGGGACACTTACTGTGAGAGTATTATTGGATACTATTGAGCATTGCATGAAGGAATTCGATTTTCCTGATCCTTATTTACATGTAAGTTATTCTGAAAATTGAAACTTAACTCCAGTTAAATTGTAAATACTTTTTTACGTATTTTATAGTAATCTTTTTTTACGTTCCTATACGCAGCAAAAGAAAAGTGAGAATGAAGAAGCTTTAAAACATTTGAAAGATCGTATAGCTGTTATCGACAAATTAGAAGGACGAGAAAAAATAAATGCGTTGATACTAGGAGTCATTAGCGGTAATATGTTTGACTGGGGTGCCCAAGCCGTAGCTACCTTAATGGAAACAACAGACTTTGGTTTCGCTGAAGCTGCATCAAAAATACCGGGTACTGCCGTTATTTTAGTATACTTAATGACGTTAATTGTGAAAACAAAATATTTGTTGTAATATTGATGGTGTTTTTTTAAAACTTAGGTAGACCTTGGTTGCAAGATGACTTAGATGATTGGATATACAGATTAGAAACTGGACCACCTCATAAGTGTGCAGCTATTTTTGTTGATAACAGTGGAGTCGATATAGTACTGGGAATTTTACCCTTCGCACGAGATTTATTACTGCGAGGAACAAAAGTTAGCGATGACATTGATAATTATAACATTATTAAATTACAAAAAGTTAATGCAAAGAGCAAGTTAATTGATTTAATTAATAATTGCTTTAGGTTATACTGTGCGCTAATTCTATGCCAGCTTTGAATGATGTAACATATCCAGAACTAGTCGTGACATTACGCGATGCAGCAAAACTATGCAGAGTTATTAGACATGCTCTGAAAGAAAATCGATTGATTGCTATGGAAACGGCGCAAGCCGGTCCCTGCCTTGACTTAAGGTAGTAGTCATGAAGCAGAAATAGAATAATCATTGTAAGCATTATCTGTATCAATGGATTCGTATCATTTACAATTTTACAGCCGATTGAGTCTGGACTTATGCCTTGCGATGGTAAAATATAATGTTGATCTTATCGTGCTCGAGGGAATGGGAAGAACTCTTCACACCAATCTTTATGCAAAGTTGACTTGCGAGTGTTTAAAGCTGGCAGTTATTAAGAATCGATGGTTAGCGCTTCGATTAGGTGGTGATATGTATTCTGTAATATGTAAATACGAGCGACCTCCGTTGAAAACGAAAATTTACGATATTGAAATAACAACGGAAGAATGTCCATCAGAATGCATCGAGGCAGCAAATGAAGTTTGCACATGCGAAGACAAAGATTAAATAATAAAGACGTAAGTAACTGTATTTGATTTTATTTCGTTCTCTGATGAGTTAATGAAGTTTATTTAAGATATTTTTACATTTGCAGTGCAAATCAGTATGTTGGAGTTTTAATAACATGGAATTAATCAAGTTTCGTGACTTAGCCTATACTTGCTACTCAAGTATGACAATTTTAGCGGTTACGTAAAGCGTTAACAATTAATGACTACCACCTAGTCAAAGACAATAAATATTATTTTCCTGTAAATTAAAGAAAAAAGTGATTACGACCAATTGTAACAGGTACAGAGACATGTATCCTATAACGCTGTACAGCATATCTTCTGTGATAATGTAACGTTCAAAGAGAAAGTTACGTATTTGTGTAAATTGAAATTTGAAGGAATGTAATAGAATAATATGTAAAAATTTAAGGTAATTATTTAGATTAACTCGCACCTCACCGATTTTGACGAGCTTGAAAAAAAAGTGATTTTTTTCATTCTTTGGTGTTCCAAGCTCCTTAACAACATATTTCAAGTTCATCAAACTCGGTGAGGTGCGAGTTAATCTAAATAATTACCAAATTTAAAATACTTTAAGGAAAGATGTTTTCCATTCGACACTTTTTGTACAGAGATCTTCCACTGCTTCGTGTCAGATAAAGCATTGTAAATTGTAAACACTATGTATTAACTTTTATTTGACTTGATAACGTTTTTTAAAAGATATATGACCCCAGAGACATGTACAATCTGACGCGAAGTGTCGTGACTGTTAAGGCATTATTTATAATATTATCAATTGCCCAGAACAAATTTTAAGAAAAGAGGAAACAAATAAGTGGTAAATTGGCAAAATGTAAAATAGAAATTGCATAGCACTAATAAAGCGAAATATTTTGTTGAGACTATGCAATAAATTGCTATGTTAAAGCTCGCGACGGTGTCTAAAACAAAGACATTACGATTTGTTAATACTCTATATCTATATGCACTTGTATATGATATATGACTTGTTTGGTAATGTGTAAATAAAACATCAACTTTTTTAAACGTCATTTCAGGGTATTTGATCATTAAGTGATACGGTTCCTTTTAAATTTGTAAGTCACAAGAAAATTTACTTTAACAAATTTAAATAACAATTAATAAACTAAGTGCTTATCGAAATACAGTGTTTCACTCGTATTTGTCAGTCAATCAAAAATGCGCTATGTGAACATTACTAAGTTTTGCTATATTATGTACCTATTTAAAACGTTGATCTTTTACGAGTGTACAATGAAACGCAATTGTGTAAATAAAACGCAAATGTATTTTTTAGTAATAAATTTGGTCCAACATACGTTTAGTTTTTTTAGTATTCAGAATCCCTTTCTAAATGATCATTTCTGGAAGTTCCAGAGCTGTGATTGTTAAAACAAGCTGATCTTTAGTATTGTTGCGGAAACTAGTATTTAATTTATCTTACCTATGGACTGCTTTAATTGTAATTTTACGTATTTTATTGTATTGTAACGATTTCAATTGTTTTTAAATAATGATTAAGCATTTTTGGAGGCTACTACGTTAACGGCATTACGAATACTCGCTAGAACTCGATATTTTCATTAACTTGTTAACTTTTCATAGACAATTTATGCACTTCTACACTCGTACCTATTTATCCGAATAAGGTGAATAAATCCCATACCTAGTCAGACGTTGAAAGAATAAAGGGACAACGTAACACATTTGAAAACTCGTCACTCCCTTCGGGAACCCCTCCAATCTCTGTCTGCAACGTGGCAAAGCCGAAGAGAGCGTTCGATCCTGAGCCACCCATCACATCCTAAGCTCTATCGAGCTCCGACACCGACAGCGGAACTTCGAGACCCGCGTGCAATTTCGACACGCGGAGTTGCGGAGGTCTGGCACCGTCGGCGCAATCCGCAATCGCGGAGGAATCCTCGAAAGAGGATTATACCTGACAGGAAGAAGGCTCTCCGAGTGTCTGACAGTTCGAGACGATGTACTCCGCGTTATGACTTTCGTTGCGGGTGGCCAACTAAATCCTTTCGAACGTCTGACAATGTACGTGGTCGAGATGTATATTATACCGATAGAAGAAGCAAAAGTGAGAGGAAAATTATAGGGAAAGGGGAAAGAAGCGTTATGGGGAAGTAGAGTAAACGAAACTTGAATGGAATAGGAGTGATAGGAGTGGAAAGTAGAGACGTTATCAACCCATTTTGAACTCATTTATGCTGATAATTATATGGCTTCGTGGTACTTGTAACGAAAGGGGTTCTCTTCGAGATTCAGGAAACATGGGTTTGCAATGGTTCTGGATACTCAGAAGTATGTCTTCATGAGACTCTAATGAAAGAGCTTTTTTATGGAGATTCAGAGAAACTGAGTTTGCAATATATTTGAATACTCAGACGTATGCCTTCATGTATTCTAAAGACAGAGTTTCTTTCTATTCGCCATACTACAGTTTCTCAGCGATTCTTGACCATTTTCGAAGCATTATCCTTATTCTTACCCCCAGCAAACACCAATTTCTACCCATAGCTTGCGCATAAACGCGTTCTGAATGCATTTCACGGCAGCATTCCGCTCCCAGTCTTCGAGGATTATCGCTCCTTTATGAGTCGCATTCGCAACCTTAACGCGGGGTTTCGATACAATGGGTGGGAAGTGTATCGAGGAGGAATACGTTATTGTTAGGACCGTTTCATCTCAACTTTCCACGAGTTCGCCAAGGGTAAGGAAATCAAGGAAACTCGGAGGATTTGGAACTCGGGGATGAAGCGGAATCGACCCGAATAAATAAAGCGTTCGCGAGTTTCGCTTCTTGAAAATTTGCGTGAAACTTCCGTGAGGGATACGTGGGAGGATTCTGGACGATACGGCGAATATGGTCGCTATTGTTCAAAAGCTTTGAATATCGCGATAGAGGATCTTTTTGTTCGCGTTTTTTGTTCGCTGTCGTCGCTGTTGACAATGGAATAACAGTGGGGCGATCTCCGGTGGTGCATCGGTGGTTTAATTTTAAGAATGTAGTTGGGTAGGTTGGGACAAAGACTATTCAAGCAATTTTTAATTCGGTTTTATTGAGAGTCACAAGTGAACCTGGATTTTTAATTCCTGAGAGTTAGCGGAGTTCGTGGAATAATTATATTATACGTAAACATAATTGTACATGGAAAAAGATATTTTAGTTAGATCTCCTATTTCATCTTCCTACCTTATTAGTAATAATTATATTATATACAAGATACAAGACAGATAAGAAGGACAGACAATTTTAATAATTCGCTTACTAAATGTACGAGAATGTGCACAAATGCAAAGATACACAAACTATCAATAATAATATATACATGATACAGTAACTCATTTGGATCGTATCAATACTGGTCACCTCCTTCAATCCCGATTTCATTCCAAATAGAATCCATCCCAAACCTGAGCCGCCCTTGTTGGTTTTGCTAAAGTCTCTTCAGGAGACAAAGGGTTTCTTTGGTCTCTTCCGCTTGAAAAATTCGGTGAACGTAGATCTCCGTTTCGATTTGGCAAAATTCCATCGACCCTCGTTCGCACCGGATATCGTGACGGTGTCTGGCGGCCGTGACGTGTCACGGATTTCTCTCCCCCGTGACCGTCGATTAAAAAACCAACCCCCCATCGTCCCCTACCGTAGATAAGCCAGCGCGAACGGGCGCGTGCTCTAATTACGAAATTAACGTAATTGAAGCGGCGACGGTAAAACGGGACGACGATTCATCATTTCCCCGCCGTTTCGCAGATTTATCGGTCGCGTACTTGCGGTCGTTCATCCATCAGAGCGTCGCTGCGTCCATCTTGATAATTCCATTGAGCGTGCTCGAACGACAAATGAACCCCGGAGCGATTCGAAACGTGACCACCTGGCAGATTCCAGGTTTAACGAAGGAAACACGAAGAATTTCGTGGATTTTGTATGTCTCTTTATATTAATTGAAAAATATAGTTCATAATTTTTGTGCAGACAGGGGAATCTTTGTTGCAATGTATTCAGGTCTTGAAGAGCTTTGGACATGATTCGGTATAGTGGTCAATAAAATATAGGGGATGGAAGAAGAAAGTATTTCAATTTGGATAGAAAATGAAGGATTCACTGAATTGTTTCGTAAATTGTTTCTTACACGTGAATTATCCCAAAAATATTGATATTTTTCAAATAGTACACCTTTCATAGTAATTTCTGTACGTATACATGGATGCGTGTATTCCTCACGATACTAAATTCAAAATCTCCATAAGCTCGCCTGACCTGAACCGTACATACAAGTTTCCACAAAGTAGGATGCAGCATAATCCCAGCAAAAAATCAACTTTTATAAAGCAGTTAGCAAGAAAGTTTGTACACGCGTTGATGGACGGTTTACGAGTGCAGCTGGAGATTTAATTTCGCTCGAAGGGTTGCTGTTTATTGCGATTGCACGGCGTATCAAGATAGATTCGCGCTTTAAAGATTTCCCAACGAGAGGAAATCCCATTATGCTCTGTAGCGAGTTTTAAAATAATTTCATCAACCGGAAACGAAGTATTCTGTTCGCCGACTTTAATATCACCCTCTGCTTTTTATATCGTCGAATTCATTGAATTGTCCGTATGCGTAGACTTCTACGTAAGGCATCCTTGAAGCAAAGTTGCTTTTTAATTCATTTGCATTGTTAATGTATAAATTTCAATGAAACAGAAATTTAAAGAAAATGAGATATTTTTCATTCTTCTGCACGATCAGATGGGTTAATTAAACAACGAGAAATGGGCGCCATTTGATCATATTCTCGAGTTGTTTTCTGTACGAAGAGGTGTGATTCGCCCCCTCTGGCGAACAGCATTATGCTTTCAGGAGAGTAACCATGTCGCAGAGCGCAATTCGACCCTTGTTTTTTCTCTTCGTATCTGTCGTTGGAGGTCTGTTTGGATTGCGATGTGGAAGCATGAAGTTTCCCGAAATTATTTATTTTATTATTCAAAAAGGAGGAAATATTTGAATTGATGTGGAACCTCTGGATATTTTTCAGTGACGAGTTGTTATCGAATAATATAAGGAATACATAGTAGAAGCATAAAGAAATGCAGACTATGGTTTAATATTTAGCACCCAGAGTTGAGAGGGCGGTTTAGAATGAACAGGAAGCTAAGTGACAAAAATAGGCTCTATTTTTTTTAATTCTCTAATCCAAACAAAATGTTTATAAAAGTTTCCCTTATTTCGTGCTTTAAATATTAAAGGAGCGAACATTTGTGGACACAACGAACCGGAAAGCAGCAGAAAAGGAAGACCACCTTTCACGTTTGTAAACTTACGTTGCACATTATCATCTGTGCGGATCCCCAAGTTTGTTCTCGCGAAAAGTAATGAATTTTCGCGAAATTAGGTCGAATTAATCCGAAAAAGTGAGCTTTTATACGCGGCAAAAATACACCCTTAATTAGGGTCTTTAGACTTTCGCGCTTCGAAAAATCGGTCATATTTGATAATTGTATGTGGGAATAGTATAGGTCGGGCTTTCTATAAATTTCACGCGTAGTTTTGTGGATTACTTAACGAGGTTTTAGAATTTTAGTTACCTTACTATTTCAGAACCTACCTTTAGTCTCAGACCTGGATTGATACTTCGAAGTCGCTAACTGAAATTAAATTGTAATTTGTATATTTTCAGAGAATTAATATATTGTAGGAGTCTCTACGAAAAATAAGGCACGGAGATTCGAACCCACGATTTTCGGATCTACATTTTTTATTAGAGTGGTGGGGAAATCTTCTTAATATCTTGTATATAACCTTGCATATAATTTTACATATTTCGCACAGTCTATACTTTCAGGTAATGGGAAAAAAACGCCAGGTTTTTAGAAGGCCCAAGGCAAGAAGACCACTTAACGCGCCACCGAATGGAGTAGTTTATTGCGATTGCATCTCGCCCGAAGATTTACGCTCGCCGCTGGTTTTCTTTGCATTCCCACCCACAGGATTAACGATGTCGTTAAAACGACCAGGAATTACCCCGTTCTTGGCAGTGGTGCGAAGTTTTAATTCCCCGCCGGAGAGCTATCGACGACGATAGAACAATAAAAGCGAAACGAATGATAAACGAGCAGTTTCGGTATTCCTGTCGAACCGATAATCTGATTACCTCTCATTTTCGCGAATCTCGTATCGTATTGATTTTACGTTTTCAGGAAATTCCTTTATATAGAAATCCCCCGATTTTTCTGTTTAAAATAACTGTTTAGTCTCCAAGTATTTTTTTCATATAACAATATTAGTTTGTCTCGTAACATGCCTCGTCGACTTCGAGCTTTCTCTATACTTACACAAACTCCAAGAGTCTATATATATATGTGTGTGTGTGTGTATTTTTTACATGATTAGCAGCAAATAATCGTGGCACAACCCAATAGGAAAGATCTCGTGAGTTGCTGGACCACTATTGCCGCACGCTCCTCGAAACTTTCCCTGGAACTTGTTGATGCCGCTTCTGCTGATGTTTCTCGCGTTCTCTGCTCCCTTGCCAGTCGCCGACAAGCCTGACGAGGCGATGATATTCTGCCTCGGGCCTCCTTCTCATCGACGACGCCTTTCCTCGATCTCAATTATGCTTTCCTGCTTCGAAATCTCGTTCGTCTGCCGAGACGCTTTCCACATTCCTTGTTTGCGATTTTTGGAAATTTGATTCGGCAAAAAGAGCTCGCGAACTTTTACCGAATATATATTACGAACCTCTGTTAACAACTGTTTGGAGAATAATCCCTCTATGCGAAGAGCTCACGAGCTTCTAACAAATAACACACAAATGTAGAGCAAATTTGAATCCATAATTATAAGCAATAATTACTCAACAAATCACTATTATTAAAAAAATTTGACAACTTATCCCCCCTGCCAAGCAATGATTTGATTAACCATCTCCTTTCATTTAATTTTCGGAACATTTCGAAGCAGTTAAGGAAAGACCCTGCTACCGTTTCTGCCTCGAACGAGAAATTACCCAGAATCCGATGCGAATTAACACGTCGACGAGAAGCGTTTAAACCGCAGCACGTAACGTGAGAATTCTTTATTACCGCGGTTTATTATAGCGTAGCTCCTCACCCAGTCGCGTTCCCCTGGAAAATTAATACAATCTCGTTAAAATAATCGTGAAATTTGTTTCGACGAACGCATCGACGTAATTAAATAACCGATTCCTCCACATTTCGCCTTATTTCCGACAAGTGGAATAATCAACGAACAACAGCCACACGATCCTGCGAATAGGTAATTAACACTGCTCTACATTTTCAGAAGATTATGCGCCATGGCCAACGTTCGCCCGCATTGTGGACCAGCATCGAGGAGCTTAGTTCAGAAGTTGCATAGGTTAATTACTTCTAATCAGATTTGGTGGCCAGGATTACGCGAGTTTTGCGAGTACACGAAACCACTGAACCCTCAATCGAAAAGGGAAAATGTGAGAATATTCGAAACCGAGTTAATAAAATACGTAGCTGTAGATTTTGCTTGAAATTGACAACTTTCGGTCAATTTATATTTGCGAATTTGGGCAGTCGCGAGGCAGCAGTGGATTAAGTAATTTTATTTCACTTGGCGAAAAAGAAGTGGGATGAAAAGAGGGACTCTTCTCGTGGGAGGGCTTCTATCTTCCTCTTGGTAGTTGTTGAGAGCGACAATTTTTTCCGTTGGTCGTCCAGGGGATCTTGTTTAATCGTTCTTCCTCGTTCCGGGCATTTCCCTGAAGCATTTCGTGCGAGGACCTATTTATCAATGCCCGTCATCCGGCCACGAGCCAGATAAATAATTTCGTTGAGCCCTGGAAGTGATTTCCATCCTTTGTTACGTCTCGCTCAGCCTCTTTCCATTGGCTCGGGCTCGATCGATGCCAGAAACTTTTAAATTACAGATTTAAAGATGATTTATCTGCTTGTAAATGATTCATATCTCAGAGCTGTATTTTATTCGGTTGGAAGAGTTATGGCGTTTGCTGGAAGCAGTATCCTGTATGAGAGGATGTGACAGACTATTCTGTCGATAAAACTCGGTAATGTAGAATATTCTATGCTGATAATACATTCTTCGATCAATTAAGACTCTACATTAACGATAAAATGCACTACATTATCGATAGAGGAACAATTTATTCTTCACAAAGGACATTCTCTGCTAAATCTCGTATGATAATAAGATACTGATCGATAAGACTAAGTAAAGATCGATAAGACTAGGTAACGTAGAATATTTGGTCGATAAAGAGGGTTGCTCTGCTGGTAATAAATTCTTCTGCCATTTAGGAATCTACAATACCGATTTTTACCGACAGACTGCCCTAAATTATCGATAGAAAAACAATTTATTCTTCACGAAGAACATTCTATGACAAATCATGGATGATGATAAGATACCAAGATCTGTCCATCGCCAGAAAACATAATAACAACTGTACAACTCTTTTTATTTACTTAACGAATTCGCAGCGATCGGAATAAAGGTTGACGTAAAGTTTTTCCTGCCTTCTTGTACCGGTTCAGCATCGATGATTAATTATTCATTATCGGGAGGGCGGTCGTGCGGTAATTGCGTCAGAGCAGTGAGCACGTCCGAGTTTCGGAGGAAATTTCGAAATGCCCGTAATAGTTTAATGGCCGGAGGAAAATTACCGCCACGGACCGATATTTTATCTCCCGTTCGTTATTGGCCAATTAGCGACTGCTGTTTACGAACTTCGTTCGAACCTGTGGAAAATTCGATTGGCAAACTTCATCGTCGACCAATCTGGATCCGGAAAATTTGATCTTTCGATGGGAATAGTGGAGGGAGCACTGGAAGGTCCTTTTACGTTTTAAAGTTCCTGGTAACTTTCGTCTTGGACTTGTAAGATTCTCTCTTTCTATTCAGTCCTTGGAATTCCTTAAGAAGATATGCTGTCCGAGCGCCACTTATTTCTCGCTAAATGAAATAAAGGAATGCAATTTAATCCAGTGGGACATTTATTTTACGAAAAAAAAAAAGAATAATGTCTGTCAAGAACAATTTATTGGCGATCCTATTTGTTGTTTCCGTTCGTCAGAGTCTGTAAGAATAAAATTATGTTAATTTTGAACTAGAGACATTTAATTTTCAACAGTTTCAAATGACCTCGAAAGACCTCCATGGTTTAAAAATTATTTTTCAGCGACTACGGTTCGTACAGAATGAATGGTAATTTCCTCGTGATTTATTAGACTGGGGGTGCGGGGGCAATGAAGGTTTAAATAGGGTTACATACATGCACACTGCAACGAGACAGAAAGGCGACGATTAGGCATCGTGAAAAATCGGCGTAAACGTACTCGCGGGAGACCACCGTTGGATCTTATCAGAGTAATCGCACGAGTGTCGATTTATCAAGCGTGGGTGTGTACGTACTGTTGCAATTTGCTGATAAATAATTCGCGGCCCTTTCTCAACGCACGCTTTGAAATATTGCCTTGTGCCAACTGGAAATGGATCGTTCGACCGCGTTTCGCGATGAAACATTCACAGTGGAAGGTTTTAATCGAAACATTGTGCTTCTGATAATCACGTCCGAGTGAAGTCCCGTCATTAATCCTTCTTTCGAAACGAGAGAAGAATCGTTTCACGATGGATTAGCGCGCTGGATGAATTATTCTACTCTGGCGAGGAATTAATCGCGAATTGCGCTCACGCTAACTATTCGATATTTACGGCTTAGATCTGTGCAACGTTTTCGACACTTTGGTAAATTAAAAGGAGAAGATGTTTAATATAGGATGTTTGAATTACGTTAGTTTAACAAATTTTAATTAAGTGATTACCTTCTCTCGTCACTAAGTTTCCTTCCATCTTGAATTGCTATTTATAAAAGAAACCACTCGTAATTGCATTTTCTCAAGAACCTTCGTCTCAACAAGAAACAGAGGATCTACTCAGAGTTTGCAACACAAGAGGAACATAAATAAATTCGAGTCTGCATTTAAAGAAGCTTACCAGCACCTAAGCTTCACCTTGTTACACAAACGTCAAATAAAAAGAACGAAACATGTCGAATAAACTCCGTAGACTCTGTAAATTCGCGATATCTAGAAGCGAGCCGTGTCGCAGATTTTCCTCTGCGAGTGTCAGCTTGAAAAATGGTCGTCCACTTCTGCGGATAAACGGAGAAACAATGCAGCGAGACGAGAAGTAGGACAACAGGACGGGACATCCCTAGGAGCGGATTCAATTGCAACAGAAAAGATATTAGTCTTCCAGAAGCGCTGTCCTCGCGACTGTCTCTCGCAACTTCAGCCTCCTAATTGAGGACACTGTTCCTTAAAGCTCATTACAATCTTCGCATTCGTTCTCGAGAGAAGTAATGAGATCTCCCGTAATCACCTGAACCGTCGTCGCGCCTAATTCAGCCGGTTGCAATCCACGAAACGAAACGTGCGTCGCTCCACGCATGGCCTAATTGGTCTTAATTTGCTGACTCAGCCTATTATGTCACCGAGGAGTCCTTCTTTCGTATTCGTGCGTCCCGAGATTCGTGACGTTCTTGTTCAAGGGCACGTTTAATTAACGAGAAGCAGGATAGCGTTGATTTCGTGGAACACTCGTTAACAATGAAACGAGGAAGTGTCATTTGCTTAGAAAATTTGCTTGTTATTTTAAGGTGGAGTATTCTTGGTTGGGTAGAGTGATTGGTACGTATTGTGATATTTTGTCCTGAAGTTGCTAGAGTTGCCATCAGGCGCTACAGTCCCCAAAGTAGAACGTCAGTTGCTTCTGTCAAGACAAGAATATTGCTCTTTGAAAGTTTATGAATGATTCTACATGAAAAAATAAGATGAATCTATAGATGATGAATTCTAGAATCACAATTTAGTTTCGAACCTCTACTGCCGAGTACCCAATACAAGTAAATAAACGAACTCGTGAACTATTAAAGTAAATTAAACGAAAAACTTCTACATAGTAACAACTTCACGAGCATGCTAATTAGCAAAAAAAAGTTTCGATTTAATCCGTCTCGTATTTTTCTCTCTCAACAATTCCAAATATCATCCATTTTTCAAGATGCGAGAACATTCTATTCTATTATCGAGATTCTCTGGATAACTATCGCTAAATCAGGATATATGTTCCTGTTATCCAGCATATCAGTTACCCAGCGCGAGTCATAATAGTGGACGACGGACAGGGGAATCGCTTAGTCCATTCCAGTTAATCTCGGCCATGGGAACCGGCTCGTTTTGTCCCAAAACGCAATCATCTCTGATGAGAATTCGCTGCGGAGGATCCGAAAGAGTTTCGCGCGGAATTCGAAGCATCGCGGAGCGAAATTCATTATCTGGCGCGTGTCTGCTAACGAGGCCAGAAACACAGCCGAGAGAAATACGCGGGAAACGAAAAACCCGCAGCCCCGGAGTCGCGGGAAACTAAATATAAAGCGGCCAGAGACGAGGAAAGCCTGGAAATGCCAACCTTCGGTCGGATGAGCGTGCACTTTTCAAGAATAGAAAAAATATCGTCGGGGACGGTGAATAGGCAGCTAACGGACAAAATAGAACCTCCACGGGAACTGTTCAACTACCCATCCGCCATTACGGTCCTTTAGTCGTTGAATACCTTGTCTGTTTCCAATACCTTGTTTTCTTCGTAAAAGTGCGGCTTATACGTAAACAATAAGGAACTGCACGTAACTTGACAGTTTCTATTTTTGCATGGCGACAGAACAAATTTTCGTGTTTTATTTTACCCCAAAAAAATCGACTTTTCTCATATATTTTGGCCCGTAACACTCAAGTTCTTTAGATGGCCCGGTGAATGAAACTTGACTGCGAGGCAAAAGAATCCTCTCGACAATAGCATTCGTAAAAAGGCACATTTCACGTTTGCCACGGATCTTCTTCGTCATCGCACAGGCCCTCGTTTCATCCGCGACTTAAATATCCATTACTCTGAGCAGGAAGCTGGCCGCTCACTGTGAACAAAAACCACGACTACTCGATATTGGGAAGGTCGGTTCACCTGTTCTCCCTCTGGGAGCCAACCAGCCCTTCCAGCAGCTTTTTCTTGGCCCTCTGGCGCGAAAGTCGTTTCCATCGATCGAGCTCCAAGCGTAGTAACGTTATTTTCTCGCGTTATCGCGTTGGCAGCCGTCGGCGAACGTGCCCTCGAGTGGATATGTTAAAATTGAAGGGAGAATTTCTCGGAAACCTACTTGGCGGGTCTATTACGGCCAAACTGTTGATCAAAAAGCAGCTCGGGGACGGAACGGGTAGCGACGAGTCCGACGAACTTCTTGGAACGATCTCTTTGGAAGTTAGGCTGCGGTTACATGGTTAATCAGCGAAAGAGGAGTCACACGGTTAAATTAAATTCACCTTCGCGCTAACTTTAACCCGAGTTCTGCAACGTTGAGCCTTCCGGTCTGATAGGGGCGCGATGTGACGGATCGTGATGGTCTTTGCGCTTCTCGCTTTTCACTTCTCATTTCTAATTTTTCATTTCTCACGCCACGGGTGACGGACGATCTTGCTTCGCGGAGTAATTTTTCGTGGCACAATTGAAGACCGCGCGAGAACTATTCTTCTTTGAACACGAGGGTTTTTCAGGGGGTAAAAGACACAAATTAATGAGCGGAACGGAAGTAAGGAACTGAAATTAAGCTGCTGTATGCGGTTCAGAGAATACTCATCTTGTAAGAGGCTGTAATGACGAAGGGAATTTAGTGGAACGAAAGAAGACCTTCGCTGAACCCTCGATCACTGTCGGAGTATAAAAGAAAAATTAAAAAAAATATGCACGTCGAATTGAGTAACCTCCTCCTTTTCGAAGTCGGATAATAAAATACCAGGTGAGGTGGTACGCGCCATAGGCCTATTTCGTTCCGTTAACTTTTGCAAATGGGGTATACTGGAATAATAAAATACTAATATTGTTGTAATTAAAAGTTTTGATCTTATTTTTAAAAATTATTGGACCAATCAAGAGTGACACCTTCCAGTTCACAATTGATGCGAAATTCCTCGTGGAAACAGAGAACTATGTCAAGATCAGGACACCAGGGCTCTGCATTTTCTTCCATTTCGTCCATGGAACGGGCAAACGTGCCAAGCTAGCAAACCTTTGAGCTGCGATGGCTATAGCGGACTTTGCCTTGGTAAGACTATTTATTCTGGGTATGGCGAGGAACGTTAACAACAGGCGAGCCAGCCAGGAAGCCAGCCGCTCGTGGCGAGC
Source organism: Hylaeus volcanicus (assembly GCF_026283585.1). Taxonomy (NCBI): domain Eukaryota; kingdom Metazoa; phylum Arthropoda; class Insecta; order Hymenoptera; family Colletidae; genus Hylaeus; species Hylaeus volcanicus. Next base: position 5,212,273 of record NC_071978.1, on the reverse strand, counting down.
GAAAAGAGAAGAAGAGCGTGTGTTTCAACGCGGTAACCGTCAGCTACGAGCTGTTTGTCCACCTACAATCAACCATCCTCGTTGAAAGGACCGCCGTCGGCGCGTGAGAGAATCGCTCACGATCAAGCGAGCATCACGCCTCCGCGAATTTTCCACGGATGGTCGAGCTGGATAGTCTCTGCCTTTGGCTGTGTTGGACCCGTTCGTTGGCCAGCCATGACACTCTACCCGTGTGTGAGAGATGTGTGTTGGGCCAACCGGGAGATCGTAAACAGTTTACAGTGGCGCGCGGATAACGACAATGACAATGAACACATCGGTTGGATCTTATCGAGGTGTCAGAGTGACGTTCGCTTCGCCCTTGCGACTGGGTCGACGTAACGGCGATTACGGGGGATAATTGAAAGGTGCATCGAGCTTTTTATTAAATAAGCGGTACGATTATCGTAATAGGTAGGCCCCTTCGAAGGTTCATTATTTTTTAGCGTAATGTGACGAAGAAGATGAAGGTTGTGAGAAATATTACGTTAACCCATTTACTGCCTAGCAAATTTGAATTTATGAAAATTAATACGTGGTTGATTATATACATATTCACAGGTGGTTTCTTTTCTAAAACATGGAGGTAAACAAAAGAAAAGTATTAGTAGTAGTAGCTATCCTACAGAAATGCATAAAATACCAGCTGAGAAGAACTACATTTAAGCAGCGAAGCCTTGTCAAAACGAATTTAACGAATCGAATAATGATATTAATATTCCCAGGCCATTATCGATAAAATCAATTAGATTGCTTCTCTTTCCCGTGAATTCGGTCTATCGGTGACATAACGATTGGACAAGCGATGCATCGTCCAATAATACCAATACCACTGCGGCCGCGTGTACGCGACCGGGCAAAACACGCGCGCGACGCAATGTCGGATTCTATTGTCATAATACCGGCATTACGCGCATTACATTACGCATATGGCCGCGAGTACGTGATGTGGGTTATGGTGATTCTTGCTGTTTCGCAGCGCTCATTACCGAATTACGAGTAATTCCATCCACTTTGCCGCACAGAGACATTATCCGCGTTTCTCCGGCGTCCATTCATTAAAGGGCAAACAGAGGGCCATTACGCTCTCGATTTTAAACCGTTTCCGATAATCGTGTAAACAGGACACAGAGATAACTCGGACGGCCTTTGACCTGGAAGAACGCGTGCACCATTTTTCGTTCGTGTTTAAAAACATACGCGCTTCTCTGGCTTCGATCGAAACCTTGTTACAGCCATTGTACCCAGAAGAGGAACATTTAATCAGATTCTCCAGTTTTAACAATGCACGAAAATGTTTCAGATGTTGCAATTTTCACCAAGTTTATTGTATTATGATTTCTAGGTTTAATCTATGAAAAAGAATTTTATCTTCAATTTAGTATTTACAACGTGTTGTATCTATTTTTTGAGAAAGATTGTAGCAAATAATTATTCTGAATCTCTATCGATGGAATAAAATGAGATGGTCATTTTTTGCTCTAATTTATCAAAATAATAAAACACACAGTTCTATTACATGGATTCACCTCAAGTTTACCACCTCGAATTTGCCCGCATTTCCCACACAAATACGTCCCTGTCGAACTGAAAATCCACGACCCTTCACGACAAACGAAACACCCTCGATAGGCATCAATCCTCACAGGCCACCGATTCGGCGATCGATCGCGGTTAACCGTGACCCTTCCAATCGCGATAACCAATATTTAAACCAGACCCCCTAGCGTGTTCGAATCGGCGCGACAATTCGAAACAAGTCGAGTGAAACACGTAACTGAAATTATTGGGGGCGCACTGGACGAGTGCGCGTTTCCTGTGCGGCGATATACGGCGACGACAGAAAGGTCAAGGGGCACAATGGCGGCTATACGTGTCCATTATGCAAGGTCGACGACGGTTTCCGTGATTTTATCGAGATGCACACGCGAGGCTGTTTTCTGGGAACGACCTCGACGTTCATTCTCTACGCTGGTTTCCACGTTTTCCTGGCTTCTACAGTGTGCGTAGAAAGTATTCGTTCGTACGAAAATTTTAAGCAGAAATTCGTCCAAGTTGAAAGCACTTTAGAAATAATCTAGCTTGAAAAATAATTGTATCTAGTGGGAAACAAAGTTTCAGACAATTTATACTACAAATTACTTATTTAAAAGTCTTCATTTCTTATCATCTACAATTATTTTTTAACGCCTCCAATCGTATGTAAATGAAAAGTCGTGCGTAATTTTTGCTACGACTGTTACAGGTGAGCGCGAAACTTCGCCAAAAGGTTGATCCAGGTTCGCACATCCCTCCAGAGCCGATCTTTCCTTTTTCCATTTATATCTGTCGCTACTTCTCTGGCATGCACGAAGTTTCTTAGAAACGTGCACGACCTTTCGGCCAATAGTCTCATATTCCAATGATGTAACCTAATCTTTCGAGGTATGGGGCTGCTCACCGTAATCGAAGGGAACTCCGTGCTGGGTGCAACACCTGCGCGCTCATGCGGAGAGTTTCTGGAATTCTGGAAGCATTTGGGTCGGGGTTAATAGTCGCGAAGATGCATTGCTGGTGGAAAGTTTTGGGTACATCTACTGATACTGGGATTAATCAGCTCCGACTAACTGGAAAATAATAAATTAAGTGTGATTGTTGGTTTGTTGCATTGAAACCAAACGTGGAGGAATTATATTGGTAGTTTTTTTTTTTAAAGAAATTTATGTTGTATCTTTTTACACTTTCTTACAGCTTCAAGGCTTGACAAAATTGTGCCTGATCATGGTGAAATTTATAAAGTGGGAATGTCACAGGTTTTCGAACTCTTTAAATATTCTAATATTCCTTGAATTTTTGTTTGTTTAGAATCTACTTCTAGAAAAGGAATGAAAAATTTCTACAGCTTGTCGAAGCATCAAATAAAATATATACAAAATTTGGAATCGATATATTCCTTCAATAGTCCCTTCAATAAAAAATCTCAATTATGATCTTTAGTACTTCGAATAAGGCAACTCCTTTAATAAAAGCGTAAATGTGGCTCGGGTAATATTGAAAATTCCAAACAAATAGTTTGAATAGTTTGTTTCTCCGTGTGTTAACAGGTCGTCGTTAACTAAACGCGAGGAGGTGCCGCAGCGTGCGGAGAATAAAATTGGTCTGGAATTTTCTAATGGCGCAATGTGCATGCAAAGTAGCTTCCGGTGTACAAGACGACGTATGCAGAGTCTGAACTTGCGCGTAAGTTTTCGAGTTTGAAGTTCCAGAGTGGCCTCGGGTTTAAAGTTGATCGGTAACTTTAAATTCCTCGTTAAAAGTAACCATCTGCGAGACGTACATTATGCGTTGTTATTCATTTTGTGGAACGTTGTTACGACAGGTCTTTGAGGAAGTTGTACTGCCTTTTTTTTTTGAAAAATGTAAAATTGAACTGTCCTGTGTGACAAACATTTTTTTGAACAAAGAGTATCCATTTTAAAAGTGATGTGTGTGGATGTCTGATCAAAGGGCGACCTATTCTACTGAAATTTATCACTGACATTGAATGTTCTGTTTCTTACAGTTTCTCGTGCAGATAACGTTAATATTCAATTTAATGTAGATTTTCAAATAATAGCGTATTAACCTCCGTGTCAGATGTCTGATCGAAGTACGACGTTTGCTACTGGCACTTTTCACTTGCACCAAACATTCCTTCGCTTCCACTTCCTCGTACAAACTATATTAATTTTAAAGTTAATAAAATCTTCTGGGAGGTGGTTTTAATACTCAGGCTGTGTATTTAATAAATTTACTTGGAAAGTAAGGGTGTATTCAAGTATTCTCCAGGTATTTATCATACTTTGGATGTCTGACCAAAGCGCAACCTTTACTACTGACGCTTTTCGTTCGCACCAAACATTCTTTACTTTTCAAAACAAATCACTACCGTTAGTAAAACTAACTAAAACTAAAGATCTACAGAGATTAATAATATCATTAAAATTGTGTAACCTGATAAAATGTAAAAAAATAAAGAAAATTTGTTACAAGATGTTCCCAATGGTCCGTTCGTTGAACTGACCGATATACTTGGAAAATAAGGACAGACGTGTTCTCGAGGCGACCGTAAACACCGAGTATCGGCCTTGGACATCTGACCAAAGCACGATCTCTGCTGCTGACGCCTTTCGAGCCAGTGTACGTCGTCGAACTGCTAGTAACAGCGTGGAACAAGTCGCCAGTTTACGAGGACAAAGTTTATGCAAGTAGACGCGCGTTGAATGCCGTGGTTAATTGAATCTAATTCTTATTCCTCGAACGTGTGTGCCGTAAAGCCTCGTGGAGCGCCAGACTCGAGCACACTTACTCCTTCCTCTTTTCCTTACCTCATAAAAAATCTCCAATTCCTCTTGTTTCTCCCCCGTCCTCACCCCAATAACACTAGAACATCTCAACAAGATCCCATTGATCCCACGCCGAGTCTAAAATTTCAAAGGCGACACGTACGACAGCGCGTTCGCGTAATTTCACTTCCTGCCTGGAATATGTCGATTCACTGGCGCGGCCATTAGCTAATTTATTAATTCAGTTATCTGTTCCGGTGGGGCGAGAGGTCGTGATCCTCTTTCATTGCGAAAAACCGCCCGGACAAGCCCAATCCCGCGGCCACCCACGGTACAATTAAAATGCTAATTCCCATTGATGGGTTAATCGGCGTGTTGTTTTGGAAAGTCGATCGCCGGGGACCGCCCGGCGACGCGTTCCGTGCTCCGTTTGCTCGTTTGTCATTGTCGGATGACGACGTTCTGGGCGCGAGACCATGCTTGAGCAGCCACCGTTCGAGCGAGCACTGTGCTCCCGTTGAAAATTTAACGTCCAACGATAATGCTAGTCACGGTAATATTTCTCCCCGAAATGTTTGTTTCACCAGTCCAACGTGTTTTATGATTCGTGCAACGCGGGATTCGGCGTCGACCGGATTAATGGTATCGTTGATCGACCCAACCGACGCGATTGGTTGATTCGCGAGGAGACAATGGGGTTATTTCGACAGTGGTCGATCGTTAATTGTTAATCAAAATTGTTTTTGGGACCAAGAATTTTTAATTAATATTCTTATACAATTCTATATACACACTTCTTACATAATTCTATTCGTATATATTCTATAATGATCTTCTGTAGTTGCTAATGTAATTAAATGCTGTATAAAAATACTTTAGAGGACCTATGCAGTACAACATATACTCATTAAGAGATATTAACAAACAGCAGCGAGCTCTTAACGAATAATCACCGTCCGACTCGATTTCTTCGACACAGTTTCTCCTTCTGACATTGTATTCTAAAATTGATTCCCCCGAACCAAAACAAGACCAGTCAAGTCTAGATCTTCCAAATCCTCGAAGATGACTTAATCATATATCATGTGTCATATATTATGTGTCAATCTTTCGAATGTATGGATCTCACAACTAATGAAGCAGAGTCGAAGTTAAGTCGAACCCTGTCGAAGTTAGAATCCACAGGGACTCAATTCCCGAAGGATGAAAGATAAATTAGAAATTCTGTCCAAAGGACAGCCGGAAGAGACTCGCGACTGGAAGGATCGAACGAAAAGCCTGCTCGGCACGTTTTCCTCGCGTCGTTCCATCTCTGATCGACCCCTTTCATTTCCATCTCGAATCCCTTCAACCCGTCGGGTTCCTTCCGTCGGTTCCCTCGGATATCTTCTCGTTTCTTCCTGGCCAGGGGTCTTCGAGTATTCTTGTGTTGGACGTCTTCGTCTCGATCTTCTTCAGCGATTTCTTCCTCTTTCCCTCCGCTGGCGAGATATAAGTCGACGGTCAAAGGGACCAGACACAAAAGTCCGTCAGTCGAAAAGTTTTCCGTCGAATTTCCGCGTTTGGCGGCCGAAAGCGCCTTCCGCCCAACGTCAAGCGTATTAATACCTTTAACTTTCTGATATGCTTGCCTCTGAGCAACAATTTGAATAGTAACTTACCAAATAGTTACTAACACGAGGATCGTTCAAATATAAACCGGATTTTTTTTACACAGCCTAATTGAGGATAGATAAAAATACAAACGGATCGCTTTAGTTTTCTACAATAGGTTCCTTTAACAGAAATACATTTTCGACAACGACAACGCACGACCGCATATAGAACTGCTTCTTTCCCTAAGGGATTAGAAAATGTCCTATCTGAAAAAGGAATCCTGTTGAAGAAAAGTACGTAGAAAAATAAGGCACTCCATTTGTATTTGTATCTATCATCAATGAAGTTGTGTACAAAAATTTCGGTTTATATTTGAATGACGGAACATTGCAAGAACGAAGTTATTAATTTCCTTCAATGGATAAAATTATTCTTAGTTGGAGGAGCTTCCCAAGAATTACGTCGACTCACCGTACTTTGCCGAACACTGGAACTTTTCGGAAGTTTATCGAACTCCCAATGGAAATCGACGAGCAAAGAAAGATTGGAAGAATCGAAGGGAAGAAGGCAAATAGTCGCGGGTCAACAGCGAAATTAACTTTAATTACTCCTCGACTATTTTTACTCCCGTCTTCGCCAACTATGCCCCTAATTCTGACCGACGAGTAAGGTCGCAGGTTAAAAATCTTTCGTCGGTGTAATAGTTAGTCGGGCTGGTACACAGCGTCACGTAATACCGAAAGCTTTCTACCCCTTGATTCTTCCCGAGCTCTTCAGTATTCAGGACTCATGCGCTAATGCAATCTCGTTATTTTTTTCCACCTTTTATTTTCCCCCGGAGCTTTACGCTGCCGTTCGCGAAATTCTCGCAGCGACGAGTGAAATTGCGTTTGAAGCGGCCATCGCGCTTACTTTTCGAGCGGTGCTTCTATTTTCGACAGTTTTTTAATACCCAGCCACTAAAATCCATTTTTAACGATCGCTCGAGTGGGCTTTTGTATTATAAAAAAAAAACGCTGGGACGCTTTGGGAATTTTAGAGCATGAAAATTATTTGGATTATCGTCTCGGAACTCTGCACAGTCGTAGATACATGTCATTTTAAGAAGATAGAATTTTGGAATTGTTGGTTTTCCGGAGGAATCGTGAGAATTTTATTAGGCTAACAGGAAGAGGTCTCTTTATTCTCTTTAAGGTTTTTAATTGTATATAGAATCTACGTACTTAGGAGAAAACCTAACAGAAACGTTGAAGAATGTGAAGGGCGATGAAAAGTTTCATTAGATCCTCAGAAACCGTCGAATTCATTCTTTATTGTTTCATATTTATACACATAATAAGCATACGATTACATCGTATTAGGTACTAGAACATATTATATATATATATATATTTATTTATATATATATCGAGCATTCTGTACAATAAATAAAGACTCTAGAGCATTTTAAACATAACATGGCGTACTCTCTTGCGATTGCCGTCGAGTGTACAATAATTTAACGAGTTCCCCATACGTATATCATCATTTCCAAATACTCGTCGACAGCTGCCGAATTCGATTCGAGGATATATATACAGGACACGAGTTCTTTTACCTTAAAACTTTTTTTTTGTTTCTTCAAACGAATCGTAACGGCGCCATTTTTTCCATTTTTTTTTTGCGGGGACAATCACGTCGGACGCGAGAAGCTGCGGCATTTCAATTATATTTTAAACGTACTCGCACTACACCCGAACGCATTCGTTTACATTCATAAATATATCCAGGAAATACGTAACGCGCGATTAAAAAAACGTTAACACGCCACCTGTGGGCCATGCAGCTCGATTACGTCGCATAATCCTGATCACGTTGCGCTACGTTCTCTCGATTCATCTGTCGTTAATTATTTTCCATTCGAAAGTCGCGCATTTAAATTAGTTAATAACGTAAATTCTTTTTTAATCTAGCCCATTTTTGGAGAAGGCTTAAAAATATATTCTTCGCATACTTGAAGTTATTTAGGCCCGACAAATGTAATTAAATTAAAAAAATATTCTACTACGCAGGGCAGTTTTAGTATAATACGTCACTGATTATGTTCTCTAAATTAAAATTAAATTGAAAAGTACATAGTGTTACGTTTCACCAATCACTGTATTCATAAACAAATATAAATAATTTAATAATATAATAATTTAATTCGGAGTTGAATTAAGAACCACGTATTTCTGTTATTTTCACCATTCAAAAAGCAGCCAATTTCGACTGGCTACGTACGAAACGATTTCGTTACACTGGAATCGAGAATCACGTAGCACTACGTCTCGTTGTTTCCGTACAACAATTTCGTTCCGCGGTCGCCGTGACGCTTTTATGTCGAATTTATTCGTGCGTGAACCGATCGTGCCCTCTTCAAACTGCATTGGCTAGTTGTCTATCAGTCGGTTGGTTTTGATTAAATGATAACGCCCACAGGTAGCGTGCTAACCCGTATTCAAATTCAATAGTATCGAAAAAGAGCGAAGCGTGGAAACCTTCACAATACAATTTCTTTTTTTCTTTATGCACGTTGGATACGTGGCTCGTATAAAAATCGGTCACAAGAAGACGCAAGACTGGCAGAATTCAGGGTTTCTTATAAAAAGATCGCCTCAACGAATCTCGGTAAGTAGAAAAGGATACGTTCAGCGAGTGAATATGTTCGATGGGGAAGCGAGTGCGATTTTTTCTTATGTTTCTTTATTTTATTTTTTTTTATCTTTTGAGTCAACGACACGGCTACTTCGATTCAATCAAGAAACCTTAGGTCGCGTCGAGCGATGTCGAACCAAGTCGCGACGCGAGCAACATCTAACGATAATTTAAACTATTTTACAATCGTACAACGCTGTTCCTTCACCTCCCTACCCCTCCCCTCCTCCAGCTCTCCGTTCGTTCCCCCTTCCCAACCCACGTGGAGAATTTTTTCGAAGTAGAATTCTCGCTAATCGTAGCTTATTTGTAAAGTCGAAATTCCTCTATCCTAAACGAGCTCGAGACAGCAGAAAGACGTACAGGATAAATCGTGATATAATCGTTGCGCGTTTCGAATAACTTCGTCGTCGAACGCTTCATTCAGGAAGAAATTTCATTTCTACCGAACACGAATGCTACCCGAGTTGGACAAAGTAACCTGTACATCTGTGAGACGTATTATATCAATGTGGGACTTTACACAAGTTCTCGTCCTTCTCGAAATAATTTGATACAACATTTAAATAATTTTCGGATGCTGTTCCATGCTCCCGAAAATAATTTTTCTAACTATTTTTAGGATCACCCCTTATCCCCTTGTACCACCGGTTACGAGACACTGTATTATTTCATAATTTGAAGTAGGTAGCGTACAGATTATTTGATCCAACCACTGCAGATTCTTCTCCCGTAACCTCTATGGATTTTCAAGTATTATAAAGCACGTTCGTGCTTGAACACAGAGCGTCGATCGTCTTACAATGAGATTCTATCTTGTGTCATTTTCAAATTGCACGCCAAAGGAATGTTACAGCGGAATCACCAGCTTCTTTATCGTTTAATGAATTATTAAGGTGACCGTACCAGTAATATTTGTAAAATATTTAACAAAATATTAAATAATCCCAAGTTCTTTATTTTAAAAATTTCAGTTACTACAATTGAATCATATTTATTTTCCATTTCCGTTTTATCATTCTCTACCTAATTAAATAAATATGATAACATCGAATTGCCCATTTCATTTAGCACGATAGAATGACCTTTGATACTATACCATTACGATTCTATCGTTTGATACCAGAAGGTGCGCCACTTATATCTTCCAAATTTGATAAACGCGTGTGTAATTTGTCAAAAATGTTGTAATAATTTTACGAAGAAAATTCTTTTTTCTACCTGACAAAAAAAGAACTCGGCGTTAAAGGGTTAAAGTACTGGTATATTCACCTTGGATGAATCTTATAATGTCCAATCGAGCCAATCTTCAGCCAATCGACGCAATCATCATGAAACTGATATTGTCTTTTTAAACCCATGATCCACATACGACACGTATTTTCATCTAACGCGACTAATGTTCACGAGAAAGCTCGTTTCCTTCGGGACTAAGGATTATATTATCTTTGCTGGAAGAGTCGGTTCTCCGTGTGGCACGATTAACTCTTTCAGCCCAGCGTTATCTGACGTCGTGGATATTTCCAGACGAAATTCATCCTCGTGCCTCATTCAAATCCAGCCATCGCGCTCCGAAATTCCCTCTTCTTACGTACAGTACAATAGCAACCATCCCTGTGCTGATATAATTATCATAATATCCATCCGAGTATTTCATTACCAAACGTTGCAACCAATTTATTTTAGAATCTTGGTTTTTGGAACAAAATTTACTCTAGGGGATTAATTTCGGAGATTGAAATGAAATGTTTTCATTTCCTCTGTGAAACTTTAACGTAAGTGTATTATAAATACTTGTCTGATAGGAATATAAAAACAATGGAAATTGCTTGAAACGTTTAATAACACAGGAGTCTCTCTTCAAGAACTTTTGTTCGTTAAATAAAGATATAACGAAACACACACACACGATTTTGTGAGCTTTCATTCGACGCTTGAAATTCTTATGTAGATCAAAGTTTTGTCGTCCTCAGGTCTAGGGATCCAAGATGGCGTAACTCCGAGGCCTGTACAGTTTCTGATGGGATTAGTCGCCGCTGGGATAAAACTATCTTGAAGAACAGGGAGTCCACGATGAGAGCAACGAGAGCACTAGAGCAACAGATTCCCAACGAAGAACACCGACAGACGTCGCGACGTATTTCCGCGATCCGTTCGCATTTTTCGACGAGATTCTTATTACGATTGCGGCACGAGACTCGGCCAGGTTTGTGCAACGGACACGAAACCCGAGATCGTTAGCTGCGTCGGCAATTAAGGCCATTCTTCCGCGATCAAAAGAGGACCCCAGGGCACTGATATCGACTGGGTCGTTAAACGACCCTCGTCTCTCGACAGATGCTGCATGAACCGGAGTTAGACTGCGATAACTTTTCTAATAATCGCTCACAATCGAGCCTCCCCGAGGGCGAACTAATCACATGCTGTATTTCTACACTTTCTACTTTTAGTCGAATTTGAAAAAATGAATCGAGACACTGATATACTCTCTGTATCTCTTATTAGACTCTGATGTGTAATCTACGTTACTATTTTTATTCGGATAATGTTGAGGATAGAATAGCAGAAAAGTATTTTAACAGGAACTGAATTTTATTGTTATTCGATTGATTCAACACCTAAGAGATACAGTAATCATCCTAGTCAGTAACCACATCACCGTATCCGCAATGTGTAACCACAAATCAATAATACGTAAGCTTCGAGAGCCTATTGATCAGTCAGGGATCACAGTGACGGATTATAGTTCGCCCAAGGCTAAGGTCCGCAGTCATAGCGTTCTCCTACTACAAATCCCATCTCCGATACCAGCAAGATTCCTCGCCATGGGCAGTTTCACGACGGTCGAAAGTGTCGACTCCAAATTGATCTTGACTCGAAGAGAAATTAAAACTCGACAACCGACGCTGCAGTCGCTCCTTAGTCCCCCTCTTTCGATTAGAATCCTAGACCCAGCATTGAAATCACTACGTACACGTATTGCAATAATTCTTCTCGGAAACACTGCTCACGGCCAGCTTACTCTAACAGAAAACACGATAAATTCTCGAAGGGAGGTTCGTCAATCTTTCAGGACTGATTCAAGCATTTCAGAAACCATCGTTCCGACTCTCCTGTTAAAATCGCCTGACGATCCTCTAACGATTTCTCTCCCCTCCAACCCCTTGTCGTGATTTTTTATTACTTCTCATGTTAGACAACTACCCACTACCAGGAGCCTAGGAGAACGCTGGAGGACAGGACGCCCATCAGCGTCACCCAACCGATCACCTCGAAGGAGCCTCTTCTCCAGGGAGCGTGGTTCATGCAGGTCTCGCGGATGCTCGCGATGTTCAGACCGCGACGACCCAGCAGATTGTGGACTCCTCGCTTGTCGCTCTTTTGCAGGATGTGCTCCCTCGCCAGGAGCAGGGAATACAGCTGGTTGTCGGGTCGCCCTGAGCAGAAGGTCAACACCATGTCCGAGGCAACGGCCTTCATCACGTGCACCGTTCCCGAGAACTGGTTGTACTGTCGGTCGCCCGCGCTCGCCAGCGTACCTGGTGACATCAAGCAGATTTATGAGGCATACAGTACGTACATGTTGATGGGAACGGGAATAGGGCCTTTGAAGGTTTTCTTTAAATGTTTCTGCGAAGTACCTAGTCGTAAACTCTAAGATTTGGACACCAAGCAGAGTTACCAAGCATAGAGTGTGTAG